>NC_091470.1:73893660-74113660 GCF_036971445.1 Narcine bancroftii
CTCATACGTTAACCGTCTCATCCCTGGGATCATTGTCATAAATATCCTCTGAACTCACTCCAATGCCAGCACAATTTTCCTAGTTATGAGGCCCAAAACTGCTCACAACTGTGGTCTAACCAATGTCTTGAACAGCTTCAGCATTACATTCTTCCAATTATATTTTATTACTCCTGAACTGAATGCTAACATTGTATTTGTCTATTAACTCAACATACAAGTTAATCTTTATGGTATCCTGCAAAGGGAATCCCAAGTTCCTTTGGACCTCTGCTTTCTGAATTCTCTCCCCATTTAAAAATAGTCGACTTCTTTATTCTTTCTGCCTAAGTGTATGACCATATGCAGTATTAAACCTGTTACTCTTTTGCCCATTCTCCTGACCTATCCAAGTCCCTCTGCAGACTCCTTGCTTCCTCAACACTCCCACCCCTCCACCTATCTTCATATTAGCCACAAACCTGGCCACAAAGCTATCAACTCTATCTAAATCATTAATACACAGCATAAATATCATGAATCACTAACAGCCAGCAGAAAAAAAGCCTCCATTATTCCCACCCTTTGGCCTCTGCCAGTCAGCCAATCTTTGAACCATGCAAGTACCTTTCTTATAATACTATGGGTTCCTATCTTGTTTGCCAGGTTCTTATGCAGCACCTTGTCAAAGGCCTTTTTAAAATCCAAGTAAACACTATCCATTGACTCTCCTTCCTCAGTCCTGCTAGTTACTTCCTCAAAGCACTCCAACAGATTTGTCGGGCAGGATCTCCAATGAAGGAAATCATGCTAAATTCACCCTACTCTATCTTGTGCTTTCAATGACCCAAAACTTCATCCCTGAAAATGGACTCTCGAAACTTGCCAACCTTCTGAAGTTAGGCTAAATGTGTGTGATTTCAAACCCACCAATATCACTGGCTCTCAACCTCCCTCTGACGCTGCCTCGGGACGTTTAGGGAAAATGAAAACAGAACGTGATGGAAACAGTCAGCAGGGTAAGGCAACAAATGAGTCAAGAGAAGCAGAGTTAATACTTCAGGTTAAAGACTCTTGGAAAGAATTAATGTTGAGACATTCTTCCCTCATGTAAACTGAAGAGTGTTCTGAGATTAATAATTAATTACTCAGGCCACTGCATCTTTTATTGAACTGTGACTGATGCCATGAATATTTTCCCTTGTCCTTGTCATTCCTTCCCCACTCCCTCTGCAATTTTAAATTGTTGCTATTTTGCTTCTCAATTCTGATACCAGGACTTCCGTCTGAAGCATTAACTCTGTTTCTGATCCTATGAATGTTCCCTTACCTGCTGAGTGCTTCCAGTATGTTCTCATTTGTTTTTCAGCATCTGCAGTTTTTGTCTTTCACTTTGGGAGTTTGGAATGCATATTAAGTGCTGGCTTTGTCATAACCAAGGATGAAAATCATTGAAGAGAAATGCAAATGGGCAGAAGAATATGGATGCATTTCCCATGAGCAAGTTTTAGCTTACTTAACACGTTATACCTGGTACAGTGAGAAGGACAGTGGTCGAACAGATTTCCACTGATGTTCAAACAGTGATTTAAAGAGCAGTTTTAATTAAAATAAAAATCAATTAGTCCCAAGCAAGGGCAACATGATAGCAGTGTTGTGGGATTCATTCAGGAGCCTGACAGCTCAGGGGAAAACTGTCATTAAGCCTACTGGTGTGCACCAATTAATCGTCAATTCTGCTTTATGCCCTAAAATTGTGTTCAGACCACAAATTAGGAGTTTGAGTGCCTGGATGGGTACAATGGAAAGTGGAAGACCAAGGTGCCCTTGGTAAATAGAACAGGGCAACAAGCTAGTGCGTAAACCATGGAAAGGTGGTCCGAGACGGATTCAATTTGTTCTGAGTTCAATCACTCAGCAGTGGAGGATATGTCCCATACATTTGGAATGTTTATCATTTTTGTTCTGTTCCAGAATTTTGTTGTTACCGATCTGTAGTCATGTAATTATTCTCATTCAGAGTTTTTGCTCAAAGCTGTCAGTAGTAGGCTGTTATCAAACAATATAGTATCAAAATCAAAAAAAAACCCTCCAACTGCCTGAAATCTGAAACAAAATCAGGAATTGCTGGACATGCTCAGCTGCTTGTCAGAATATTGGCTTGGCCTGAACCTGTTTCTCTTTGCACAGATGCCACTAGTGAGTGTTTGCAGCATTCCCTGCTTCTGTTAAGCATTAAACATTTAAACCTCAGTTGCTACCTCTTCAGCTTCGGGATTAGAGATTCTGGTGATATATCACTGCATTCTGTGCTCTACCACCATTTCATTATGTCTGCTTTTTCTTTCATTCAATATTTCTAAAGACTTGCTTTTCATTTAATGAAACTCAAGTGTACAGAACAGATTGGAAACCCTTATCATGATGTTTTAAGTTTCTTTTCAGAGCCCCAGTTCTGCACCATATATTTTCCTTCAAACTGTTTTCAGCTCCTCTGTGTGAAATGTAACCATCAGATGGAAAATTGAATAGGCGGGGAAATCCTGGAGATGCTAAAAGTGTTGGCTTGAGGGCTGACAAAAATTGGGCCTTGGAATTCAGTTCTCAAACTAGCCTGTTGTGGACACAAGGCTGCTGACCTGATACAGCTCCCAATAGGGCAGGCAAAATCCATGGAAGGCAATAGATGGTCAATGTTCCAGAAGTAGAAAAAACCATGAGAGGTTGGAGGAAGAATCAGGCAGAATCCAGAAATGGTGTGAAATAGTCAATGTTTTGTTTCAGGTCCTTGTGTTTCCCTGGAAGTCAGGGCACAAAATGTTTCCTAATGAAGTGTTCTGGCCTGAATTGTCAGCTACCTATTGTCTTCCATAGATGCTGCCTGACCTGCTGAGTTCCTCCAGCTTCTTGTATGGTGTTTTGGAGCATCTGCAGTCTCTCACCTACCTAAGAAACAACGATACTTGCTTTCTGACTACAATGAATACTCCCAACTGATTACCAAAGACCTGGCCTTCATCTGGGATGGGGATCGCAGCATGGACTTTCTCTCATTGCTCTTTCATTTGAGAGCTTTTGTTTTTGAAATGCAGATAGATAAGCTTGATCCACTGTTAATTGTCAACTGACTCTAAATGACCCAAATTAAGCATAAAGAAAGAAACAGAAGGTTCACAAAGAAAGAAATAGGGTCACATTAGAATCAAATTAGAATCAGGAAGAGGGGGAAGGAAGATTGAATTGAGACATAGTTATTACAAAAAGGTAAAAAAGACAAACAATTATTACTAAATGTATGCCAGTTTTTTTAAAAATCCCCACAGTTTCTGAAAACCTTGACTGTCACTCAAGGCAGATAAATTGCATAATTAAAAAAAAGATCCATGCATGAATACGTGGCACAGAAAATTTTCCAGCGCGTTTAATTGGCAATTAATGGACAAATGCTACAAGTTTGTGTAAGTTGCAAAGGTTAAGAGGAAGACATTAGAATTGGAAATAGATGAAAAAGATGTGTGTTTTGGAGCCACAGGAAGTTGACTCTAATTGGAGAACTCATTTAGAGAGGTAGTGGGGCCACTATGAGATGAAAGAATCTTTTCTATATGATCCTATGATTGTAGGCCTGCTGGTGTATGGTTGAAGTACAGCACTCTATAATGAATTGAGTGGAGAGAGACTTGGCTATGATCATTAAGGTTGTTGCTCCATTAACCAGGATGGAGTTAAACGTCCGGTTTCCTTGTGATAACGTTGATTTGAGATTCTCCACAGAACAAGATAAAGCCACAGCAGTCTGTCATCTTGTAGGAGTTTATGCAAGTTTAACAGTGATATTACAGATATCCTGTCTTTCTTGTAAAGAGGACTCGGCTGAATGATTAACATTAAGCTAGATGTCTTGTTGCTCCAAGTTAATCTCATGTAAGGTAAAGAAGTGTGGGTTTCATGCTTTAACAAAAAGTTGGTAGCTCTCTACGATGGCCCATATTTGGCAACAGTATTTTGAACCCTCCTGTTTCCTCTGTGCATTTTATTTCCTTGGTCTCCATGTTATTTTTTAAAAACAATCATTCATGCATAATTCTTTGGGATTTATTGTCCATCCCTAAATGCCCAGAACCGAAGAACCCATTGAGTCACCCACATAAGTGGGTCTGGAGTCACTTCTGACCTGGACAGGGTAAGGATAGCAATTTCATTCCCTATAGGATAAATGTCGAGAGAATCCAGCAGTTTCTCAGTTACTGCGATGGAATTACAGATTTATCTAAATGCTTGAATTTAAATTCCCCTCCCACCATGCTGGAACTTAGATCAGTATTCCAGGCTGCTGGATGCAAAGCCGACAACAACCACCATGTTAACCTATCCAATCCCTTTAGGTGATGCAAAACCATATGAGATGGAGAAGATGAGATAAGCACCAGAAATTCTATTAAAATGTTTACAAATATCCATGTGTCTTGGAATGGCGTGAGGTGGACCTGTGTTTGCTGCATCTCACATTATTTGAATTCCTTCTCCTTCAGTGTCTCACTGTTGAAGGAGGGAGAAGATGCAGTAACTGAAAGAATACCAGTTCCCCTTACAGAAGAAAAGGAAATCACCCAGTATGCGAGATGCGCCCATTTTGAGGATGTGGAATAGCAACAACACATCAACCAGAATTGCTGCAGTAAAGGGCTAAAGTGGGGCAATCAAATATAAAAAAGGAAATGGGAAAAGGATCTTTGAAATCTGCAGAATTGACGATGGGATTCTATGTAGAAATTTCTTTCTATGATGGTTGTGTTTTACAGAGCTCAAGTCACTATGTGTGTGGCATTTTTGCTGCAAGTTTTGAGTCACACATTAAAATGTGTCAGGTGCAGGTTGTAAAATTAAGTCAGAAATGAGGGTATTAATCACCATGTTATGTGCTCAGTTGATGATTGTCTGGACTGTGCAACTTCATTGTCTGACCCATACACAGCACATCACGTTTGAAGAGCAGGAGGAAGCCTACTCTATTTATGTCCTCTCATCAAGCTGATGCATAATAATTTAAACTAGTAAGCAGAAACAGGAAGAAGAGAGTATCTGGTGGCTAGTTTGTGTTTCCCTGGAAGTCAGGGCACAAAATGTTTCCTAATGAAGTGTTCTGGCCTGAATTGTCAGCTACCTATTGTCAAGGGAGAGGCAGGTTTCAAGGCTATGATGAGGAGAGCTTGCCTCCAAAGGTTTCTGGGAACAGCATTGCCGTTTCCACAGATTCAAGTAACAGTGTATCCACCAAGCTTGCATTCAGTTCAATTTGTCACTTAGCGTCAGGCAGAGCTCCAGCCACAGGTCCACATCTGGTGCATTTGGCACCCGGTTAAAAGTTTTGCGGTGATTCCCGAGTTTTTAAGTCTCTGGTTTGCCCAGTCAGTGCTTGTGAAAGATCTAAACTATAAACAGAACATGCTGAGCAGTTCAGGCCACATAGGTGAAGAGAGGAACACTATGGCTCAGTTCCATGAAGACTGGGAAAAATTTGAAAATAAAGTGTGTTTTACGATGCATAAAAAGAGGATGGTTGAAGGAAACATCAAGGACAAAGAGAAGGTTTATGATAGGATGGAGACTGAATAGAAATAGAAGTATTATTGGTGCTGACTGAGAGATTGATGAAGGCCAGAGCTTCCATCACTTTCACCATTCAGCACCCCTCATGATGAAAGTAAGATCATAGATGACATGGAAGGTGACTGCAGACAAGACGAAGTTGGATAGCGGGGTTGGCTGTGTTGTGGACACTAGGATGTTACAGAGTGATTTGGACAAGTTAGATGAGTGGGCCAAGACGTGGCAGATGCAATATAATGTGGATAAATGCGAGGCTAGCCACTTTGGAGGTAAGAACAGGAAAGAGGACTATTATCTAAATGGTATCTGTTTAGGAAAAGGGGAGATGCAGAGAGACTTGGGTGTTGCTGTGCATCAGTCATTGCAGGTGCAGCAGGCGGAGAGGAAGGCAAATGCTATGTTGCCATTCATAGTGAGAGGATTTGAATACAGGAGTACAAAGATCCTGCTACAGCTGTACAGGCCTTGATGAGACCACACCTGGAGTACTGCATGCAGTTTTAGTCTTCTTATCTGAGGAAGGACACCCTCGCCATGGAGGGGGTGCAGAGAGGATTTACTAGACTGATACAGGGATGGAAGGTTGGATAGACTAGGCTTGTATTCTCTGGAATTTAGAAGATTGAGGGGGGATCTTATAGAAGCATATAAAATTCTTAATGGATTAGACAGACTAGATGCAGGTAGGCTGTTTCCAATGCTAGGAAAAACCAGAACCAGGGGTCACAGTTTAAGCCAGTGAAGAGGAAGAGGGTCTTGGCATATTTTTAAACAATTAAAGGTGGATATAATCTTTTTGCAGAAAACACATCTTACCAAATTGGAACATGATAAATTACACAGAGGATGGTTGGGACAAATAATAACAATCTCCTTTGGTTCAAAGTTAAGGGGGTGGCTAATTAATAAATATACACCAGTGTTAATAGAAGATACCTTGATTGATTAATCCGGAAGGTATGTAATGGCACACTATAAATTTTGGAGAAGCATGGCCATATATGAATATTTATGCCCCGAATTACAATGATGAAGCCTTTATGAAGGACATCTTAAAAACAGCAAAGAGAAGATAAAATGTATTAGTTGGAGGAGATTTTAATTTTTGCTTGGACCCAATACTAGGTAAATTGGCAAGAACAATAATGAGGGTAAAAGCCACAATTTAATATATGAAAGATCTAAATTTTATCGATGTGAGGATGAAATTAATTCCACAGAGAAAGACTACTCTCTTTACTCAAGGGTGCATGATTCACATACAAGGATTGACTTATTTTTAAAGTTTTCCCAGTTAAAAAGTAGAGTGATAAAAGCAATACATAATGAGAGGCTTCTATCAGACCACGCACCATTAATATTAAACATAATAATAATGGAAAAGCAAGACAATGCATACAGATGGCATCTCAATACTTCTACAAATTTATAAAGAGATAGACAGAAATATTTTGTGAAACAAATCTGCCATCTACTAATAATAGTTTTCTGATATGGGACGCACTTAAAGCGTATTTAACGGAACAAATTATATCCTATACGAAGACTCTTAAGAGGGAACATGGCAGAAGTTAACAGTTTGGAAAAGGATATTAATGAATTAGAAAAAAAAAATCAAAGAGCAGGACTACAAGAAGAATACAGATTACTGGAGAATAAAAAGCTTAAGATATAATAAAATACAAACATATAGGACAGAAAAAGGTATATTAATAACTAAACAACAAAACACTGTTGGTGAATGGGCGCACAAAGTTTTAGCTTGGCAGATTAAAACAGAGAAATCATCAAGAATGATAAATGCTATAAAAACAAACAGACACTCTAGTATATAAGTAAAAAGAAATTAATGACACTTTTAGACAATATTACATGAAATTATACAAATTAGAATTACTAGGAGATGAGAACAAAATGGAAGAATTTTTGCTGAATGTCGAACTTCCAAGGCTGGATGTCCTGGACTAAGTTGTGGAAACACAGACCTTCCCAGAGTCATTCTCAACTGAAATTATTACAGTAGCCACTTTCAGGTGCATTTGCAGAAGCAGATGCAGAGCTTTGGAATTGTCGTTCAGGTGGCAGCCCTGAAAGCGCTGTCCTGTTCACCTGAAAGGGACAGCTGCACGGGAGGTGCCTTGGAGCACTCTCTGGCTCCTGTCCACTGTAGCTGTGCTCCTGCTTACTGACATGACATAATTTGAAGTGCAATGAAGGAGAAGCAGAAGGAACACAGGATTATAAAGAGGACTCGGAGCAGGCAAGAGAAAGACTGATGATGGTTTCAGCCTTTCTCAGTGTTCAGAACGAGATACGTCAAATCCTTGCCAATACCCTAACTGCACACTGTATTTCCAAATTCGCACCAAGTGTCTCAGATTGACAACATCACTTGGACGTTATCAGCCAACCTCTTAGCAGCCTCTTTCAGGCAGCTGCATTCAGGTGCCTAGGGGGACTTCAGTGCTCTGGCGATTATCCCTCCCGGAGGAGGGATAGAAAGTGCACCTCGGAGGTGCCTCCTACTCTTTCAGGTGGGTACCCCAAGAGCTGCATAGGGATGGAATATGCGACTCTACATCAGGGTATTCTAGCCACCTGAAAGAGCCTAGTGTTACCAAAAAAGAATAGGGACCCACAAAAAACTGTCATATGCACCAATATCCCGTTAAATGCTGATTATAAGCATTGGCAATACTTGCCAAAACTGATAAATACAAATCACACAGGATTTGTTAAAGCAAGACATTCCTCAAATAGTCTAGGAAGATTATTTAATATTAAGTTCATAGTATGACAAAGGTATAAGATATATTAAGGACTATTACACAAAATGAACTCATGTCCTTTTAACAATTAAAACACAAATGGGACCTTCTGTTTTTTCCAGCTTAAGTTATTCTTAGAGAAAGACGGGGACTAACGTTGACCCCACCTGAAAGTAGTGAAACTGAACAAATGGTCTGGAAGGGGAATACACCCAAATTTATAATTATTATACTCTCCAGAGCAAAAGTGCAAAACCAGGGTTGCAGAGGTCAAGAGAAAGATGGGTGTGGTGATTTCAGAAAGAAGCTGGTCAAATTGGTGTAAGGACAGCATGACATCAATTATAAATGCAAGATGTGGACTGGTTCAGTATAATTTTTTACACCATATATATCTTACCCCATGAAAATTACACAGATCAAAAACCAAAATTTCAGAGATGTATTTCAGATGTGGGACTGAGACAGGAACTTTTCTACATGCTATGTGGTCATGTGTGCAAGTGAAGCCATTTTGGCAAGAACTCACAGAAAAATTAACCAGGATAACAGGAATGGCCTTCATGGGTGACCCGGGGCCATATCTATTAGGTAATTTCATGGAAATAAGTGACAAATTGACCAAATATCAAATCTCATTTATAAAAATAACACTGGCTGTAGCGAAAAAATGTATCACAATCACTTAGAAGTCCAATTCCCCTCTACTCTTAGCACGACGGACTGTGTAAATGAACAGCATATGGAAAAAAAATCACATGTAACTTAAGGAATAAATATGACACTTTTGTAAACGTCTGGCAGCCATACCTGGACCACATAGGTGCCCAGATTCAGTAATAAAAAGGAACAAAAAAGGGTGTAAAAGTGACTATTATATAAATAAAAACATAGTTTCCCCAACTATATATACTTAAAGTATATATAAACTTTAGTTGCCCATTCAGAGCCAGCTCTTCAGCGCTTGACGTCCTGCTTTGCGGAAACTGCCAAAATGTTTGGCCTGGAAGTCAGCCTGAAGAAAACTGAGGTTCTCCATCAGCCAGCTCCCCACCATGACTACCAGCCCCCCCCACATCTCCATCGGGCACACAAAACTCAAAACGGTCAACCAGTTTACCTATCTCGGCTGCACCATTTCATCAGATGCAAGGATCGACAATGAGATAGACAACAGACTCGCCAAGGCAAATAGCGCCTTTGGAAGACTACACAAAAGAGTCTGGAAAAACAACCAACTGAAAAACCTCACAAAGATAAGCGTATACAGAGCCGTTGTCATACCCACACTCCTGTTCGGCTCCGAATCATGGGTCCTCTACCGGCACCACCTACGGCTCCTAGAACGCTTCCACCAGCGTTGTCTCCGCTCCATCCTCAACATCGATTGGAGCGCTTTAATCCCTAACGTCGAAGTACTCGAGATGGCAGAGGTCGATAGCATCGAGTCCACGCTGCTGAAGATCCAGCTGCGCTGGATGGGTCACGTCTCCAGAATGGAGGACCATCGCCTTCCCAAGATCGTGTTATATGGCGAGCTCTCCACTGGCCACCGTGACAGAGGTGCACCAAAGAAAAGGTACAAGGACTGCCTAAAGAAATCTCTTGGTGCCTGCCACATTGACCACCGCCAATGGGCTGATAACGCCTCAAACCGTGCATCTTGGCGCCTCACAGTTTGGCGGGCAGCAACCTCCTTTGAAGAAGACCGCAGAGCCCACCTCTCTGTCAAAAGACAAAGGAGGAAAAACCCAACATCCAACCCCAACCAACCAATTTTCCCTTGCAACCGTGTCTGCCTGTCCCGCATCGGACTTGTCAGCCACAAACGAGCCTGCAGCTGACGTGGACTTTTTACCCCCTCCATAAATCTTCGTCCGCGAAGCCAAGCCAAAGAAAAAAAATATAAACTCTGACGGTGAATGGATCTGTATGAATGAAGTGGGGGGGGGGGAGGGAGGGACTGTTTCTTTTTGTTTGTTGTGTTTGTGAGAAAAAGTTTAATATATTGTATATTTAAAATGTCACTATGTATAATATTTGAAAAAAAAATTAAAAAAAAAAAGGATTATCTATTTAAGACAGTGATGACGGGTAGGCAATGTTATTTCTCAGAATCATGTCTTTTAACTCTCTTCTTCAAAAGACAGAACATGCAGAGTCTTTAGATATTTTAAAGGTTGAGAATGATCAAACTGTGATGAGAAAATAAGCAAAAGCTTATTATGGTTAGACGGGATGTGGAGCTGAGGTTACAGTCAGAGTAAATGAGATCTTATGATACAGGTGGGTCAGGCATGAGTGGTTGAATGGCTTGCTCTTGCCTCTAATTTGTTGGTTCATATGTTTGTAGAACAAAATAATGAACGAGCAGTGAATCCCCAAGGCAGCAAGTTACTGGCTTTATTTAGTAAGATCACTTCTAATTTGCCTCTCCTCCACTCCATTCCCTTGTGGCCCGGCTGACAGCAATCTGTGTCAAATAAACTGACTGACTGAAGGTTCTGGACATCTTTAGATCTCTTTCCCAGTAATCCATGTGAAAGTAAAGGTTTGGAATTTCAATTGTCCTGATTAACAGCTCCACAAAATATTGTGTTTATCAAGTACCTACACAAGATGACAAATTCTTTACATACTGGCTGTTTCTTGAGTATCTTATGTTTTCTACATGGAACTTGCATTTTTTTTTCCATTCTGAAGTGTCTCCCTACCTTCCGGGAGGGGCTGTTCACACAGGATCGACCAAAACTCCAAATGTCTATATCACACCGTTCATTTAGACAGAATACCGGAAGTACAGTAATTAAGGAGGCGGGACTTGCAACACCGCTGCGGCGATGTCAGATGAACATAGGACGCACAGCGCTACTGTGGCGACATCGAGTGAGATCTGAATCGCATATCATCGATATATATAATATTCATTAGCCTGTTGTTCATGGAGTGCCAGCAGTTAACTTGAGACAGCAGGCTTTCCGGGAAATTTACTAGGGGTTGAGGAGGTAAAATATTGGAAGGGGAATGACTCCTTATTCCCTTTCCAATCTTTTTACACAGACTACAATTTGGGAAAATGGCAATAATTTCCTGGAATGCAGCAGTGGTGTAAAAAGCATATTTTTAATTATTGGATGCTTCAGTTTGTTTTATTTTACAAATGCACTTGAAGTTGATTGTGAATATTTTCTCCAGCAAATTGTCAAAGGTATTCCCAAATATAACTCTATTGATTAAAAATACTGATTTTCGAAGCCGAGTTGATCGAAGGAAGAAAGGCTTTCACTTTTGCAGAACCTTTTGCGATTCTAGGTCATCCTGAAGTGCTTTTACAATGATAATTCGATCATTTGTATTTTATGACATTGCACCTTGACCAGAATATCAGGATGACATTTCAATTCAATTTCAGAATAGTCCCATGGTTCCTTTCACATCCTCAGTTTAATGTCTAATTTTAAAAAAAACGCAGTACAGTAATCCCTATGCCCTATACTGAAGGTTAGACGAATGCATTCAAAACCTTAGAGGGATTTGAACCTCTAACCTGCTTGCACTAAAGTGAAGGTGTTATCCACTAAGCCATGAAATAGTTGGGAATAAAAGCATCAGAATAACAAAGATCATAACCTAAAATTATACATTGAGCAAAATATATGGCTTATCAATATTCATGCACCACAGAACGGGTCCTTTTGGCCCATCTAATCCATGCCAATCTCATGATTGTCTACAATGTCTTTTAAATGTCTTTTAATAATTGTATTAATATATGCCCTTGCTACCTCTTCAAGTAGCTCATTCCAAATATTCATCATCCTCTGCCTTACCTCTGAGATCTCCTTTAAATTTCTTCTATCTCAACTTAATTCTGCGCCGTCTCTGGCCTGCCTGCCCTGTGTAAAAAAAAATCTTATTTTCTATCTTATCTATGTCCTTCATAATTTTATAAAGCATTATAATGTCACCACTCACCTTCCTATACTCCAGTGAGAGCAAACCCAGCCTATCCAATCTCTACATCCCTCCATTCTAGACAACGTCCTGACTGAATCTCTTCTGCCCTCTCCCTATTGCAGCCACATCCTTCCTGTAGTGTGGTGCATACAATTCTCTGACTGCAGTGCAATCAACTGCAACATGATGTTCCAACTCTTGTACTCAGTGCCTCAACCAATGAAGGCAACATACCAAAAGCCTTTTTCTCTACCCTATTCACCTGTGTCAGAGTGAGCTATGGATTTGCACTCCATTCATTACTTTTCTTAGGTCCCTGCTATTTACTCTATAAGTCCCAATAGAAATTGACCTGCCAAAGGAGATAAGAATAGGAGTCTGCAAGATTGCCTACCTCATAATTGTCTGTAAAAAAAATCTGCCCAACTTCCCAGCTGATCTATAGCCTGTTGCTTCTTTAAAAATCTCTTGTCAAGAGATAAAGACAGCCATAGAAAGAGGGAGAAAGAGGTAAAGGCAGATGGAGAAAAAGAGGGAGAAAGACAGACAAGCAGAGAGAAGGGGGAGAAAGGCAGGAAGCGAGAGAGGGGAAGATAGAGGCAGGCAGGGAACGGGAGATAGAGGCAGATTGGCACTGAGGGAGGGATGGAGAAGCAGGGTAAGGTAGAGAGGGGAGATTAGAGAGGGGCAGATATGGAGAGAAAGGGGAAGAGAGGAAGCTAAGGAGAGGGAAAGGTTGATTAGGCAGCAACAGAGGGAAAAAAATATAGAGACAGGAGAAAGGCAGAGAGAGTTTGAGGGAAACGAGAGCAAGACAGGCAGACAGAGGGTATGTAGGTGGAGAGAGAGGGATAGAGAAAGAGGCAAGCAGAGAAAGGAAGGAGATAAAAATCAGAGAAAGGAGGGAGATAAAGGGGGCATAGAGAGAAGATGCATAGTGAAAGAGAGAATGATTTAGAGAACAAGAAAGAATGAGGCAGACAGGGAAAGAGGCACACAGAAATAGAGAGAAAGAGAGACAGGCAAGAAAGAGGATAGTAAGAGATAGAAGCAGATATAGAGGGAGGTTAGAGGCAGGCAGACAGAATCAAGGGGAGAGAGATGCAACTGGAGGAAAGAGACAGGCAGGCAGATGTAGAGAAGGGTGTGAAAGAACAAGAAAAACAGGCAGAGAGAGAGAGAGAGATATGATTGAAAGGCAACAGAAATTATTTTTCTCCGTTTATGAGGTCTTGTTTCCAGGCTACTAAATGGATGAATCAGGGATTAGTGTGGAAGATATTGTGAGTTCATTAATTATAATCATTTGTAGACAAGCATCTAAGAAAAGTCCCATGGAAGGTGGATTGCCAGAAAAACAAAACTTGTTGATAATCTATTTCAGCACTCCTCTGTGGGGTCCAACTGCCCAGTCCAAGTCCCGTTGGCTCTGTACAGGCTTTAAGCAGCATGTTAAAGGAGCTGACAGTGGTTCTATTTAAAATCCTGCAACCTCGGAGTCTAGACCCAAGATGATGTCACCTATGTTTGGTAGACTGCAGGCAAGCAGGGCACCAAAAAATGGGGAGACCACCTCACTCCCTCCCCCCCCCTGCCCCTCACCACTCATTTGAGAAGGAGAAGCAGATGACCCACGGGACGGTGACCACGGCGGTGGACTAGTGAGCGGGGGTCTATGTCTGAGAAACACACATGCAGTGGGCTGTTAGCGACTCGAGGTGAGGAACCCACACTGGCTGCTGGAGATTGCGGTCAAAGGATTGACACCAGGCTGTGGATTGCTGGAGACTGGCTTGAGAGTGGTTGAAGAGGTACCAGGTATCAGAACTGGGATGAGAAAGGGTGCCAAGGGTTCATAATCGGAGGTTTGGATCTAGAGTTCGGGTTGTCTGTGGTTTTGACTGGAGTCTGTGTGGCTGCAGAGGCTGTGGGAGCGCTAGAGGTGAATCCACGGACACGGTGACTCTAAGGGTCTTTTGCTTCTCTTTTTCTGACTTTAAGAGACACCCAGCACTTTCTGCTGGTGGTGAATCTATCTATTAAAGGGCATTTTGTGTAATATTACCCTGATTTTATCACATGACAATAAAGGAATCTTAAATCTTGGAAAGAAATACAACCTCCGCCTAGCTTAGATGTCACTCCAGCCCACAGAATCTTGTGACACTTAGCACCTCCTGAAGTAACCAAGTAAGCCACTTGGTTCGAAGCAGTTCACAGGTTTCAGAAATAAGAATATCAGAAGAATCAAGGCTCAAGATACTCTGGGATTGAAAGAGTTGCCCAACTATCACATCCAAATTCCCCTCTGCTTGGTAAAACACTTCAGAGGAGAGTTTTGCTTGGATTACCTACTGAGTTTAGTTTTACAAACACTCTGCAGTTTCACACTCCATAAAAATTCCTTTGATATCAAGACCAGTCATTTACAATTGGTCCTTGAATTAATGATTCAAGCCCTGGTAGGACTCAAAATGGGATAAATTGAGATTATGATGAGTGAGGTAGCCCGGTCGACTCCTTTCATCACTCGCAGATGATTGGTTGTGGGCTGGTTGGTTGGTGATTGGACAATTGCTGCATCACGGTGTCTTTTTATTGTTGTTTCATCTCTGTAAATGGTAGTGGTTTGCAAAACCAATGACCACATTTTGATGCCCACGATTGATCTTGAACTTCATGGCTTGCACATCTGTTGCTTGGCCAGCTACAAATCAACTATGTTGTTGTTGGTCTGGAGACACACTTAGAGTAGCAGATGTAATGAAGGTGGATTTCCTTCCCCAAAGGGGATTAGTAAACTAGTTGGTGTTTTCATGGCTGCAGTGAAGTTACTCCACAAGGCCTTGACTGACAATCGGGAGAAGTGAAATCAAATTCTATCATGGTAGCTGCAGAGTTTAAATTTAGTTCACATCAGTGACTGTATTATCTTTGAAACCCATCTTGTTCCCAAATGTCCTTTAGAAGAGAAAATCTGCAATGCTTACCAAGTCTGGCCTGCTTATAACTCTTTATGTTTCACCCTACTCCATATGATTGATGCAATGTGTCTTTTGGACTTGGTACAAGCAAGCCACTTGGCTTTACCATTAGCACTGCATCCGAAGAGAGAGACCAGAAGGTCCTGATGATAGCTCATCACCATTTTGTCAAGGGCAATTAGGGATGAGCAATAAATGCTGGCCTTGCTGGTGACATCCAGGTCCAATAAAACTGATGGTTTCATGACCACTGATGCTGCTATTATCTATTTCAATGTAATGAATTCAAATATTGATAGCCCAGTTTCTGTGCTGTAATGAACTATTACCTCTGGGTAATAGTGCAGGTCAATGGATTGCTATGGGGCTTTTGACCATATTTTGGACTTCATGTGTTTTTTTAAATATTTTTTTATTTTTCACACTGTGAACTATATCAACCAAAATATATACAAACATTTATTAAATATACACAGTGGCATTTTCTCCCTTTTTCCCACCCCCCCTACCCTCCCACCCTCCTCCAAAACCAATAAACATTCAACATATACAATACAATAAAACCATTAAACAATGTCTTCACACAATGAAAATAAACAAGAAAAATGTGTCATCTACTTTTACACACTGGATCAAGTCGTTTTGTCTTCTTATCATTTTAGGGGGTGGAGGTCTGCGGTAGGCCCTCTCTGTTGTGTTCCATGTATGGTTCCCAAATTTGTTCAAATAATGTGACTTTATTTTTTTAATTATATGTTATTTTTCCAATGGAATACATTTATTCATTTCCATGTACCATTGCTGTACTCTCAGGCTCTCTTCCATTTTCCAAGTTGACGCTTCGTGTGTTTGATGATTGTTGCTCCTCGGCCGTAATGAAAAGCAGCGTGCGCTAACGTGGTTGAAAATCATGCGAAAGAGCAGTGGAATGTCTGCTAGGTGATTTGACCAAGCCAAAAGTGTACAAGAAGACAAATTCATAGCAGGAGTTTAAGATCATGGGCATCTGATTGCAACCTCAAATCCCTATTCATATTCCCATCAGTCACGCTTGGGGTTGAGAGGAGAAATGCACCAGCAATGGCAGCCTCCAGTATATCCCCCAGCAATTTGCTTTTAGAAACTTTCACTTCATTGTCCTTTGGGAATAAAAGGGGAGAAAAGTGCAGAGGGTGTAATAAAACTGCAGTGATATAAATGCTGCAAAAAAATGCTACACGAGTCCAGGTATCAGTGACGTACCCAGGACTTCCAAAAGCAGTGATGCTCTTGAATATTAATAGTTCAGGACAGCAGTACTGATCTATATCGCCTTTGAAAGCAGGAAATGGAGCTTAGCCCACAGTGTACCTGGTCCTTCTGTTTCCTGAGAACTATCACTCTCTTCATAGACTGCAACATCTGTACTGCAATGTTGAAAATGAAGAGCCAAGTATGAACAGTTCACCGTATTCAAAAATGAATGGAAAGCCAAAGGAGTGAAAATCATACCTGGCCTGGTATTAAAAATCTGTGCTGACTAGCCTACCAACATCTTCACAGATATCTTGAACATCTTACTCTGGCAGGGCATGATACTCACCAATTTCAAAAAGGCGTCAATCGTACCGGTGCCCAAGAAGAGTGTGATAACTTGCCTTAATGACCAGTACCATTCAGAGTAATCATTTGCATATGTCACGAAGTTCATTAACTCCATCAACAACAACAAACAGTCACGCTACAGAGGTGGAAAATCTTATGATCTGGTGCGAGAGTAACAACCTGAGTCTCAACGTGGACAAGATGAAGGAGATGATCGTGGACTTCAGCAGAAAAACCACCCTCCACTACACATCAACAATTCGGTAGTGGAAAGAGTAGAGAGCACCAAGTTCCTCGGAGTCCATTTAAGGAGTGACTTATCCTGGATATAAAACATCTCCTCACTTGTGAGAAAGACACAACAGCTACTGCATTTCCTGAGAAGACTAAGGCGTCAAGACTACTGACCACCATCTTGTCAACCTTCTACAGGAGCTCTACTGAGAGTGTCCTAGTCATCTGCATCACAGTGTGGTAAGATTGTTGTAGAGCATTGGATCAGAGGTCAATCTACAGGACCATAAGAGCAGCAGAGAGGATCACTGGGTCACCCTGCCCCCTATCGACATGATCTACTGTGATGTCTGAAGAGGACATGCATTTGAATGGCAAAGAACGCTGGATGGGTTAAAAGCCGTAATTCTACAGCTGTGTCTTATAGTCTAAAACAAAGATTTTTTTCTCAGAACTTCCACATATATTACAAAAAAAGGTTAACTTGAAACTTGAAAACATTGAACTCATGACTGCTGGTCCCTCAGAGCTATGCTCCAACCTGGGAGGTCACTCATAACTCAATGAAACCACAAAGGATGGCCAAGGTAAACACATTTGAGCTACCTCGTAAGGACCAATGGAGACAGGGGTTAAAGATTGCTCAGGGCATCGAATGGCACAAAGAGCATAAAGAGAACCTTTTTCAGAAACCTCATTGGGTGACAGACTCCTCTGAGTAGACCCACTCCACCCAGATCTTCCTAGTATGGATTCTCCCAGCCAGTGCTTGGGACCAAAAAGATCATTTGCGCTTATATTTATGAGGGGGAGGGGTGAATTTCAAAAGGACTCCTGCTGAACACCTCTCCTGTCCTCTTGTCAAGCCAAGCCTTGCTGATGGGAAACTGCTGGGTAGTTATCGAATTCTTCACGATGAGGTGCCAAACGGACACCTGAAATTTGTTGCGACATCCTCCAGTATCTCCAGAAAAGTGTGAAATGGTCATTAAGTGAGAAATTCAAGGTAGAAAATTACAAGTCTGCTGTAAGTTTAACAACAGATCTTCCAGCAGAGAGAAGATGATAAATGCTCTGTAATAACTATGCCAGTAAGCAGACTTTCAGATCTGACTATCAGAAGGTGCAGTGAAATTCTTGGTTGAGCAGTAAATGACACCAGGCCTGGACATAGGAGCTCAAGTAGGCTTTTCAGCCATTACTCAAAAATTCTGGAGAAAAACACCATGTCACCCAGTATTCATAGGAAGGAAAAGGTAACCAATATTTTGGGCCTGAGCTCTTCAGCCTCCCAGTAGTGTGGGCAAGAATATCTATGCAAAAGTTCTATTTTTTTCATGGTGTGATCAGAGTTCATGGGATATTTTCATCTCAATAATATTCACCCACCTTAGCTCTATATCCCTATAATCCTGCTCAACTGAAATTATTTAGCGGTTGCTATCCAGATATGTGGTTAAGATACAGATAGCCAGCAGGTTAGCCTCTCTAAAATGTGAAGCAATTGAATGTTTTGGGCATGGACAACTCTGCAGTCCAACCATCAGCAATAACCATGCATTTATTCTATAACAAGCCAGATGCTCTCATTTATTAGAACAGCTTTTGCTGAAGTAGCTACCTGTTTAGAAAATGGAAGGATTGTCATTATGCAGTGAAAAAAAAACAATGGAAGGATATTTGGAACACTGTTTAACTATGACTTTTTGCTGAATGACTAAGTGAACTGCTCTCATAGACCATCTGAGACTTTACTACTTATTAAATAATATATTTATTTTCATATTTGTATATTTGTCCTGCATATATATTGCTTGTCTGCATGTGTGTAATGTCTGGTTGTGTGTTTGCTTGTTTTGTATCAAGGACTGGAGATCACTTTCATCAGGTTGAACTTGTGTAATCAGATAATAAATGAACTTGAAGCCTTGCATTGTTGTTCAAAAGATGATCTGACCAAACTGCCAAAATCTAATCAATCATACATATTGTATAATGTTTACACATGACAGGATCATAGTGAGGTGGCATTGCACCCTTAATATTGCATGAACATGATTCACCTTGTCCACCACTAAGCAACACTTCACTGAGGCAATCATATACATGCATTCACTATGCTATCTTCTCAGCTGATAGGAACTGAACTGGTACTCCCCTAGTTATTTGTTTTGTAGTTGTATGGCTGCTTCCAAGGAGAGTTTTCTCAGTTTACAATGTATGTTTTACTAAATATTTCTCTACCTCTCTCAGTCTTTCTCACAAGGAGGTTAGTTCTGCCACTGCAAAAGACTTAGCTGCAGCAACTAGTCATCCATGATTATAACCACCACTGTAGCTCAATCTAAAGTAAAGAAGACACAGAGTATGGTGATGCTAGGATGGGAATTTTCAATGGTTTTTTTTGGAGTTTAACTCTCTGAGTTCAAATAAGCATTTGGCAAAAAGCAGGATGAAACATCTCATCTTATTTTGTCCTTATTGGGAATGATGCCACAGGTTGTTGGTGTCCCCTTTACTCAGCCAACCAATCCTCCATAACCCGCACATCTGTCCTGGCACCCTCCATCCCCACACACATCAAATGGCAAGATTCCCCTTGTTCTCAGCATCCATCCCACCAGCCTCCACATCCAATGTATCATCCTTCATCATTTTTGCCACCTACTATGTGATCCCACCACCAGACACATCTTCCCTGCTCCTGCCCTAGCCACCTTCTGCAGGGACCACTCCCCCCATGACTCCCTCATCCACTCCTCCCTTTTCACCAGTCGTCCCCTTGGCACCTACCCCTTATGACCATTGGAGGTGCTGAACTTGCACCCACACCTCCCCCCTTACCACCATTCAGGGCCCCAAATAGTTTTTACAAGTGAAGCAACACTTCACTTGTGAATCTGCAAGGCTCATCTATTGCATCTGAGGTGGTCTACTCTACATCGGAGAGACTGGATGCAGACTAAGGGATCGTTTCAGGGAGCACCTCGGCTCTGTCTGCTGCAATAGTGGGTACCTCCCAGTGGCCACCCATTTCAATTCCCCACCTCCATGGTCTCATGCACTGCCAGACTGAGACCATGCGCAAATTGAAGGAGCAACAACCAGATGGCATTAACATCGACCTCTGTGGTTTCCATTAGCCCACCTTCCCACCCCCTATCTATTTCTGTCTCCTTTCCTCTAGCTCCAGCTCTCTTTCTGCCCATTCCTCTATGTCTCCTTTTCCTCAGCTCTGCATTCACAGTGCCAATCCCCCCACCCACCTCTCCCAATCAATTTTCACCTTTCCTCTCTCCTGTCCTTGAATCCCTATCCATTTAACACCTGTGGCTGTTGGTCTGCACTTGTCCCATTGCCCTTTCTTTCCTTCTCCACAGCTTTTTAATTCAGGTCCTTTCTTCTCCTCAGCTTTTTAATTCAGGTGCCTGCCTCCTTTTTACCCATACCTTGAAAATGGCTCAGACCCAAAATGCCAGTTATATATCTTTCCCTCCTCTTGATGTTGCAGACCTGCTGAATTCCTCCAGCATTTATGCACTTCTAGTATCTCAGACTCCGATGTGTTTTTGTGCTCCACTACACAAAACTCAAAACGGTCAACCAGTTTACCTATCTCGGCTGCACCATTTCATCAGATGCAAGGATCGACAATGAGATAGACAACAGACTCGCCAAGGCAAATAGCGCCTTTGGAAGACTACACAAAAGAGTCTGGAAAAACAACCAACTGAAAAACCTCACAAAGATAAGCGTATACAGAGCCGTTGTCATACCCACACTCCTGTTCGGCTCCGAATCATGGGTCCTCTACCGGCACCACCTACGGCTCCTAGAACGCTTCCACCAGCGTTGTCTCCACTCCATCCTCAACATCGATTGGAGCGCTTACACCCCTAACGTCGAAGTACTCGAGATGGCAGAGGTCGACAGCATCGAGTCCACGCTGCTGAAGATCCAGCTGCGCTGGATGGGTCATGTCTCCAGAATGGAGGACCATCGCCTTCCCAAGATCGTGTTATATGGCGAGCTCTCCACTGGCCACCGTGACAGAGGTGCACCAAAGAAAAGGTACAAGGACTGCCTAAAGAAATCTCTTGGTGCCTGCCACATTGACCACCGCCAGTGGGCTGATAACGCCTCAAACCGTGCATCTTGGCGCCTCACAGTTTGGCGGGCAGCAACCTCCTTTGAAGAAGACCGCAGAGCCCACCTCACTGACAAAAGGCAAAGGAGGAAAAACCCAACACCCAACCCCAACCAACCAATTTTCCCTTGCAACCGCTGCAATCGTGTCTGCCTGTCCCGCATCGGACTTGTCAGCCACAAACGAGCCTGCAGCTGACGTGGACTTTTTACCCCCTCCATAAATCTTCATCCGCGAAGCCAAGCCAAAGAAGGAGAAGACATGGAGTCATAATGCCTGAAGGTGAATTTTACTTCCCCAGGAATCTAAAGGGTCTTGAAATCATCATAAACTGTTATATATGGTTATATGGTTATGTGACACACCTTGTCTCATAATCATAGCCAGCCAAGGTGGAGGATGAGTGAAGGGATGGAACTGTTTAGAAGTTGAGAGAGAGAGAATAAAAGAGAAAGTCATGGGAAGTAGTAGTGAAGGAAAGAGGGGAATTGGAGGGGAGAGGATGTGAGAACAATGATGTGATCAAGAGGAGCTGTATTTGTGCATGCGTATATATATATTTAATGAAACACGAAGTCTGCCATGGTTGTAGTAAAAACACAAGCATGCTGAATGAACACTAGATCTCACAGCATCCATAGGGGATAAAATATATAAACAATGTTTCAGGCTTGAGGCCTTCATCAATGTGTGTGCAAAAATTGGAAACAAATAGAAAATGTTTGTAAGTGTGGGTGTGTGTGTATGAGTGCGTGTGGTTGTATGGGTGTGTATGTGAGTGTGTGTGTGTAGTTTGTGTGTGTATGTGTGTATGGGTGTGTGTATGGGTGCGAGTGGTTGTATGTGGGTGGGTGTGTGTGTGTATGGGTGTGTATGTGTGTGTGTGTAGTTGTATGTGTGTGTGAGTGTACACATGTGCACGCATGGGGGGTTTTGCATATTTCCCCCTGGGGGCTCTAGTTTCTCCCCATATTTCAAGCAGATGCAGATTGCTCAGACAATTGGCCACTGTAAATGGCTACTGCTGTGCAGGTGATTGATGGAATTTGGGGGTAGTTGATTCAAATAGGATTCAAATAAAATGGCATAAGGTCAGTGTCATAGGGTACTTGATGGTAGCCATTGATTTGATGGGGTAAATGTCTACAGACACTGTGATCGTAGTAAAAACACACAGAAACACTTGAGGAACTCAGCAGGTCTCACAGTGTCCATAAGAGATAAAGATATATAACTGACGTTTCAGGCCTGAGCCCTTCTTCGAGGTAGAAGTAAAAAGCAAGCAGATGTCTGAATATATTTAGTGGGCATTGTCCTGCTCCTTGATTCAACTACCTCCCTCAGTCTCCTTCCCAGCTAGAGTGAGAAGCTCAAAGTACCAAAGTAAGCTTGACAGCAGCAGGCAGAGTGATCTTTGGTAACAGCTGATATCGATGTTCGCATGTCCTGCTTGTATGGCTTATGTCCTCCTGGCATCAATTAACTGAAAGAGAATTAACCAGCAATCTTTCTCTTTCTCCAACAGATAGAAACTATTATCACACAGATGCAGGATGACAAAGCAGGTGGTGTTCCTATTCGAACAGTGAAGAGCTTTCTGTCAAAGATTCCCAGTGTCATCACAGGTAAGTTGACTTTCCCAGATTTCCATAAAGCTGATGCAGCTGTTCCCTCACTGCAAACACACAATTTGATGAGATAACATGAAAGTTTATTTTCATACACCAGAGTACAATGAACAGATGCACTGATATCCTACCTTCCTGCAGCCACACGGGGGCATAAAATGCATCAGTTACAATAGTATAAATCACCACAATATGGAATAACATGCAAATGGAAATTTTTAAAAACTGTTGATTCTGGACATGGGAAGTAAAAGCTGAAAATGCTGGAAACATTCAGCAGGACAGACAGCATCTGAGAGCAAGTAGTCGTTCTGTTTCAGGCAGAAGACTTGTCCTCAGAACTGGAAAAGGGGTGAAACAAGTTTGTGAGAACTTGAAGAGAAGCTCGGGGATAGAATGCCGCTGATCTTCGTAAGAGGGAGCAGCAAGGGTTGGAATCTTCTCTGTAACTTAAAAGTAACTCTCCCTGAGAGATCGCTGGCGCTGTAAAGGCATTGCGCTAGCCACTACGCCAACTGGCGGCATGGCTGGCATAGCAGTTAGCGCAATGCCTTTACTGCGCCAGCGATCGGGACCAGGGTTCGAATTTTGTACTGTCTGTAACGAGTTTGTACATTCTCCCCATGTCTGCGTGGGTTTTCTCCAGGGGCTCTGGTTTCCTCCCACCCTTCAAAACGTAGCAGGGGGTGGAGGTCAATTAGGTGTAATTGGACATCATTGGCTCGTGGGCTGAAATGGTCTATTACTGCTCTGTATGTCTAAATTTAAAATGTAAAATTTATCTCCACAGATGGCATCTGACCTGCTGAATATTCTAGCATTTTTAACTTTTATTAACATGTTAAACCTGGATATATTTCCTTTCAAGTTATGCAGTATCTTTCTAACTATATACAAACTATAAATATTTATATTTAAACTAAGATGTTCAGAATACTATTCAACCGGCATCCTAGAATTATTACATATACATGCAGGAATATGACATCCATTGTCTTATCAATGTTCCAACAGTGTTGACGGTCTGCACTGTATAACTAAACTCTTTCCACCTATTGGACTGTCACTTATCATTAACAAATACCTGATTAAAGCTGATTGGTTCTCTGATATCCAGTGCTGTTGCCAGGAATTCACCCCTAATACAGGAGTCAACATTTACTCTATTATCCTATCTGTGCATTCAAAATGACTGGCACTTTCACCCAAATGAAACATCAGTAACAGCACTTCATTTTATGAGATACTAATGAGGGAGATGACAGGCATTTTGAAAATTTGAACACGATAACATGTAAAACACACACAGCTCTGATATAATGAATCAGAAGGTAAGACAATATCAGTGCTTTCAATCGGATTGTAAATATAATTATCTAGATTCATAGCATTGTTCCTTGATGCTGCTTACATTAAACTGAATCTGAAAATCTTTCAATTTGTGTGGTTCCATTTACTTTTTGGCAGGCCATTTGAGAAACATTTGTTTCTTTCATCCAGGTACTTAAATATTTAAGGGTAATTTTGTTAAATAATACATAAGTAGTGGTCAGCTTTAGGCTAGAACCAGGTTCACACCTTGTCCAATATTACTTATGTTGAAGATGGATGGAAGAATTAATTGTACCTCCAAATGTTTACCCTTGAGGTTCTTACATCAAAGTGCAGCAAGTTTGATTGTTCTACATGGAATAAATGAAATACTAATTTTTCAATTCTGGAATCTGGGTTAAATATAATGTACGGCAGTGGTTTTCAAACTTTTTCTTTCCACTCACATACCACTTTAAGTATTCTTTATGCCATAGGTTCTCTGTGATTAGTCAGGGATTGCTTAAGGTCGTATGTGAGTGGCAAAAAGTTGGAAAAACCACTGTTTTAATCGTGCCTAATTGACTTGTTATGTGCACGGTTTCATAACCCCAAAGGAAATGGGCCAATGACAACTTTTCTCAAGCAAAATATTTCCGTTACAATTGGATTTAGAGCAGTGATTCTCAACTTTCCCTTCCCACTCACATACCACCTTAAGTAATCCCTTACTAATCACAGAGGACCGATGGCATAGGGATTACTTAAAGTGGGATATGAGTGGAAAGAAAAAAATTGAAAACCACTGATTTTGAGTTTTAAATTATAAAGATGGTTCTGTCTGCTCTCTTGAAATATCATCTATTTTGCACCAACTGCAACTGTGAACTCTTAATGAAACATCCTTTTATATTTATTATCTCTTCTGTCCGATGGCATATTGTGGTAATTTAAGTCACACTATTCTCAATGATGTATTGTACATACCTGAGTTTCTGCAACAAATAAGTATGTTGGTACATCTGTAAATTCAAGTGCATGAAAATAAACTCTCATATTCAGTAAAGCAGAAGCCAAAGCACAACGTGTCCAAGTACTCCAGCCAGTGTGGAACTGGTGCAATTGGGAACTGTTGTCTGCTCTGGGCGAACTGCACTAGACTGCATCAATAGACCAGAATATTTTACATTCCACCATTGACATCAATCAAGTGAATATGTAAAATAAAATATTTATTTATCAAGGATATTTATTTATCAAAGATATGCATTCAATATTCATATGGGAAATAAAAGGAGAATTAGATGGGCTCTGTGACAAATTAGAATTTCCTGATAATGTTCAGAAAGTAGTCAAAGCAACACATACATATTTCTTGGTTTTATGTGTGCTTTAACGAGATTTACTGAATCCATCATGTGCAGCAATGGTAAAAGGCCAATTTGTCAGCTTTAAGGCTGACTACAACTTTATCATATGCACCCTTTTAAATCAACTCTTTGTGGAAATATTGATGTATCTTTTCTTTCATTCAAATCATGGACGATTGGGTCAAAAATAGAAGGCAGTAATTGAAACATATTGTTTAGGTGATGGATTGTAAAATTATGCAGAAGAATTGTTGTTTGCAAGATCACATTAATAATTTAAGAATATATAAAGTGCATTTGAATGGCTTTTTAGATTAGAAAATTGTGACGTTATTCAAAAAAGTCTACGCTGTGGAAAAAATACACTATTTATGATTTGGACTGATTGCATTTTTCACGTATAATGCACATGATGCGCTGATTAAATGTTACATTTTCAGCTTTCTCATTGAGCTATTGGGCTGTTCATTGTTAAGTACACGTTGAATTCTGCATTAGGATTATTAAATACTTCTCATGTACAAGGTTCAGTTGAACTGCAGGTTTTCTATCTTTCTCAGTTAATCAAATATTATTTATTTATTTATCTTTATACAATTTATGTACCTGTAAATAAAATATATGTGTATTTATATAATATATATTGTATAAAATAAAATATTAAAATAATATTATCAATTCTATCTCAGCGACCATTGAGAAACATAATTGGACAACTAAGCGTGCTGTACATTTCTGCGAAACCCAGTACGGCTTATCTGTGCCTGTGGTTTGTGAAGACTGTTTGCCTTCAATTTGTAGAGTCATATAGCATGGAAACAGGCCCTTCAGCCCAATTTGTCAATGCTAGCTAAGTTGCTCATCTGAGCCAATTACATTTGATTGTATTTGGCCCATACCTTTCCAATCCATGGGCCTGTCCATATGTCTTTTTGTATCCTCCTCTACCACTTTCTCTGGCTGCTCTTTCTATATACAGTATACAACACTGAGTGAAAAAGTTGTCACACAGGTTGCTTTTAAATCTCTTACCTTTCACTTTAAGCCTACGGCCTTTAGGTTTGGACTTTCCAACCCTAAGGAAAATACTACAACTATTCACTTTATCTATAATTTTGTATATTCCTGTGGTCACACCTGAATCTCCTACACTCCAGGGAAAACAGTCCCAGCTAAGCCTGCCTCTCCTTATAGCTCATACCCTCCTGCCCCAGAAACATCCTCATGAATCTTTTTTGCACTCTTTTCCAGTTTGATGACATCCTTAAACAAGAGTGACCAGAGCTACGTACGGTATTCCAAATATGGTCTTACCACGATCTTGTACAGTTCTAACAAGACCTCAGCTCCTGTACTCAGCGCCCTTACTGATGGAGTTAAGAATGCCAATAACCTTCTTCACTGTCCTTACTGTCTATGTCATTACTTTTGGGAAACTATGTTCCACTACCCCTAGGTCCCTTTGTTGTATAACACTCAGAAAATCCTTATCATTCACTGTTTATGTCTTTCCCTGGTTAAAGTCCCAAAATATAACACTTCAAACTTATCTCAATAAAAATCCATCCTCCATTCTTCAGCTCTCTGACTCACTAGATCAAGATCCCATTATGATCTTAGATAACCATCTTCATTGACCACTACTCCACCAATAACAACACCAGAATCAGTTCTGGCTTGAGACTGCTGGCACCTTTAATGCTGTCAGACATCTCTTCAGCTGATTACTTCTCCTGTCAAAAGTGAACTCTTCTCATCTATTGTGATTGGATACAAACCAGAGAAGTCTTCCCTGCACATATCATTTTTTTTGTTCTTAAGATGGAACAACATTGGTAGTGGCATAGTGGATGACTTAGGCCATTTCAGGGAGGGTTAAAAGTCAGAGAAGATGTGGAAAAGGTGTCACATGTGGGCAAGACAAGGGATGACAAGGTCCTTCCCCCTGCCCCCTGATTCTTTAGTGAAGCTGAGGAATCTTTACAGCAGTATTTCAGTGTTCATGTTTGTTTCTCTGGTGTTAGCCTATAGTTCACTGAATGTATTGAATTCCTTTTTACGACTCAGTGATTTGATTAGATCTGACGTAAAAGCTGTGACCTGGTTACAAGGTGAGGAGGCCACCAGAGTACATTGCTATCATTTCCATAAAAACTCTGGCGTGCACATAGTACTGGTTGTGAGTTTGCTAATGTAGGATTCAAAATGCAACTCACTTATTTCCTTCTGTTCCATTCCTGAGGCATAGTTCCAAAGACTATTTCCATGAGCAACACTTGCTCCTGTCCAAGCTCATCACCTCAAAGTCTTTGAGTATGAATTGAAGAAAACATGTCAGCGCCTCTACCTCCTCGGGAGTTTGCCGAGGTTTGCATATATGGGGGTTGGAGGGTTATGGGCGAAGAGTGGGAGGGGGGAACTAGTGGAGTTGTCCAAGTGAACCGGTGCGGACTCAAAGGGCCGATATGGCCTGTTTCTGCGCTGTAAACTGTTATATGATTATATGGTTATAGCTGGCAAAAGAGGGTTGTCAATAATAATTGCTGTTGTAAATGTCAAAGAACTGAAGGTGGCCATAACTTGAAACAAAAGCAATATTGGAAACGCTCAGCAGGCCAGGCAGCATCTGTAAAAAGAGAAACTGAGTTATTGTTTTGAAGGTTGGAGATTCTATCAGAAATGGGAAAGAGAGAAAAGAAGTTAGTTTTAAGTTGCAGAGAAGGACGTTAGGCACTGTTCCATCTAAGCTGCGCAAGTCCGTGTGCACACGCGCTTTGCAACCACCGCACAAAGGAAATTAATGTGCGCTCAAAAGGTTAGTTACCTAAAATAATGTCGTAATTAATAATTATACTTATTGAAAAGAATTCCTTGGCTAACTGTTTCTGTTAACTAGTTAGTTGGTTAAACAAGTAATTAATCATTCTTGTATAATATTAAAACATGCCAAAACTTTTCAATCAGCTATGAGAGATAGGCTGTGCCAAAATTATCTTTAAACAGTTTCAAGCTTACATTTGCACGAGAATTCAGTGCGCACATGCTTTTGTCACAGGAAAAAAAATTGCAGACCATAAGATTTCTGCGCACACTGACTACTAAAAATTAGAGGGAACATTAACATTAGGGTGGGGAAGGGGTTGGGAAATAGATGAGACAAAAGGAATGCCTTGATGGGATAGGCCAGGATTGCAGTAGGGATAAGCTGTTGATGAAGTCATCTGCTGCATTGGTAACTGAGTGAAGTGAAAGAGACTAGAAAAAATGTAAAGGCACTAATATTGCTGGGCATCTCTGACCTCATTGGCCTTTATTATCAGGGACTTGTGCTAGCTGAAGCAAGAGAACAGTCTGTCAGGCAACACCCTGTATTCTCCATTAATATCCTCATGCAGGGTTTTGACCCAAACATCGACAATTCCTTTCCCTCCACAGATGCTGCCTGACTCACATCTTCCCCTCTCTCCCCTCTTTACCTTTCAAAGGCAACCCCTCCCTCTATGATTCCCTTGCCCACTCATCGCCCTTCCCACTAATCGCCCCCTTGGTACCTTCCTCTGTGACCACAGGACGTGCCACACTTGCTCCCACACCTCCTCCTTCACCATCATTTGGGGCCCCAAACAGTCCTTTTAAGTGAAGCAACACTTCACTTGTGAATCTGATGGGGTCATCTACTACATCAGGAGCTCCCGTTGTGGCCTTCTCTACTTTGGAGAGACTGGGAGATTGCTACCTTCACTCTGTCCACAACAAGGTCAGGGATCTCCCAATGGCACAGCAATATCAATGTTGTGCCCCACTCTCACTCTGATGCATCTGTCCATGGCCTCATGCACTGCCAAACCAAAACCAGCCATAAATTGGAGGAGCAGAACCTAATATTCCATCTGGGTTCTCTCCAGCATCGACTTTTTTGGTTTCTGTAAGACCATTCCCCATTTTCCCTCTCTTCCCTATCCCTCTATCTCATTCTCTAACCCTTTCCCTTTCCATTCACAGACCTATCCCCACCTCTCCATGTCTGCTGTCATGCCCCCTCTCCCTTATGCACCTCCTGACTGGGGGCCTGTGCTCCTCTTCTGCCCCTCCCCTCGACCGTTTTATTCAGGCATCTGTCCACATTTACTCATACCTTGATGAAGAGCTCAGGCCCGAAACTTTGGTTATGTATCCTTATCTTTGCTATATAAAGTACTGTTTGACCTGCTGAGTTTCTCCAGCATTTGTATTTTTACTTGACTTACAGCAGTTTGTTGCTTTTGCTTTTGCCATAATATACCTGGTGTATAGTGTGGCCATTCCAAAGGAGGACACGGTCATAGGTTACAATATATATTAATATATGTACACGCACATACACATACATACATATGACAGTGTGTTTGCCTTTGTTGATTTTGCAATACCATTTCATTTAAAGATTTTATATTTATACCGGTATATAGTAACCAATGACTATGTCCTCCTTTGGAATGGCCACCAGTTTATCAAAATGAATTGGGCCTTTGACTTAATGTATCAAGAAAGTGCAATATATTTGGGTGGCATGGTTCACATATTGGAATTTTCCAAATCAAGTCTCTTGGGTGGGACTTGACACTACAATCTTCTGACTCAAAGGAAAAGAATTGCAATCTACTGAGATAGCTCTATACATCCATTATGTTGTCATTTGAAAGCAAAGTTAACTGGAGCAGGAATGTAAATTTGATTCATGGATTATGCCATAATATAGATGGTTATTTTCCTTTGGTTCGTGTATTTTATTGTCTAATGTTGAAGACAATTGCATGTGTTATTTCATTCGGCCTGAGAAATAGTTAACTGTAAAAATAAGCTGGCAAAACAACTGCGTGGGGATTTAAGGCTGAAAAAAAAAATCTTTGGATACCAGAGGGCTCATATTTGTTACATATCAGCAGTTGGGATTGAACAGTAGAAATGTGAGAATGTTATATCGAAAAAGAAAGAGAGGGAGATGAAGATTTAAAGGACTTCTGCTAATTAGAGCTTTTCTCCTGAAAACTGATAAACCTTGAAGTTCTTGAATTATAGCCAGATTAAATGGAATTGCAGTGCCCTTGAGCAAAAACCTTTGTTATTTAGTTTCTGAGAAAAGGGCAAAGGGTCATCAATACAAATGGAAGAAAGCATCTTTTCCAGCCAATTAATTTAAGCTGTGTACTTATGATGGTACAAGAGAGCGCAAAGGTGAAAAAAGAGACATTTATCCATTGTAGGGTCTAAATGCCACCAATCTTTCAATCAAGTTAAAATTTCAAACCTGTTAATGATATTGACTGCCAAAGTTCGTTCATTAATTAATTCATCCTCTCTCTGTCTGTCTCTCTCTTAAACACACTCATTCAGTCACACATTAAAAGTGGCACCACTGACAGTGGAAAGCATAAATAGCGTGGTGAGAGGGAACTGGACTTTTCAGAATCAGGTTTATTGTCACAAACGTGTCACAAAATTGGTTGTTTTGCAGAAGCAGTATTGTGCATTACAGGTTCAAAATTTCTTTCAATTATGGTTCTGTAAATACAATATTTAAAAATAAATAATTTATGCAAAATAGAGAAAAATGTGAGGTGGTGTCTACGGATTCATTGTCCACTCAGAAATCTGATGTCAGATGGAAATAATCTGTGTGCATCTTCAGGCTCCTATACCTCTTTCCTGATGGTAGCAGTGAGAAGAGGGCGTGACCTGAGTGGTGAGGGTCCTTGAGGACTCAAGCTGCTTTATTGAGGAACCATGTCTTGAAGATGTCCTTAATGGAGTGAAGACTAATACCCATTTACAGCCCTCTGTAGTCTTTTCCTGTTCTGTGCATTGGCACCTCCATTCCAGACAATGATGCAACCAGTCAGAATGCTCTCCACGGTACACCTGTAGAAATTTGAAAGTCTTTCATGACGTACCAAATCTCAAGCGCCTAACAAAATAAAGCCGTTGGTGAGCCTTCTTCATGATTGCATCGACATGATGGCACCAGGATAAATCAGTGAGGAGGAGATGTTGTTACCGATCCACTTGGACTGTGGTCTTCTGACGAGGAAGACCAAATGCAGAGGGAGGTGCAGAGGCCCAGGTTTTTGAACCTTGCTGACCAGTACTGAGGTGATGATGGTATTAAAAGCTGAGGTGTAGTCTGTAAGTACTGCTGTTGTCCAGGTGATCCAAGGCAGAGTGGAGAGCCAGTGAGATGGCATCTGCTGTGGACCAATTGAGATGATAGGCAAATTGCAGTGAGTCCAGATCTTTACTTAGCTACAAATTAATTCTGGCCATCAACAACCTCTCAAACCATTTCATCCCAGTAGATGTGAGAGCTACTGGGCAATAGTCATTGATGTAGCTCACTCTGCTCTGCTTGGGCACCAGAATGATTGATGCCCTTTTGAAGCAGGTGGGAACATCTGACTGCAGCAGTGAGAGAGTGAAAAATGTCCATGAACATTCCCTTCCCTTCCCACAGCTTTTGATTGGGGTACTCACAGTGTGTGCACTTAGGCACACACTCATCCATGCAGGTCCTGACGAAGTCGATGACAGCCGTGGCATATTCATTGAAGTTTGAATATGTCCAGTCCATATTCCAGGCTAGGAGAGCAGAACTGGGACATAACTCTTACGTTTATGCATCATGGTAAATTGATGATGACACAAACGCTGCCACCTCTGCCTTTACCTGATGCCGGTGTCTGGTCCACACGGTGGAAGGTAAAGCCCTCAGACTGTAGCGCTGTGTTCGCACTACTCTTGTTCAACCACATCTCTGAAAAAAACATATCGCACAGCGATCCCTGATGTCCTTCTGCTGCTGTAATCTGGCTCAGAGTTTGTCTAGTTTATTTATTAAAGGCTATGCGATAGCCAGGAAGATGGTAGGGAGTGGAGGCCCCAGGGCCTGATGTTTTAGTTTAACCTGCTGCCCTCCTCTGTATCCGTGTAATCAGATCTGAAAGAGATTCTTTGCTTTTGACCTCTGTGCCCTCCACAGAAGATTCACTGGCTATCTATTCATAGGTGCTAACCTTTAAAGAACAACATAAAGAGGACACGAGGAAGGATGAAAATAAAGCAGGGAAGTATGAAAGCTTGCAAGCTGAGGTGATGAGGATAAGATTTTTAGAAAGAAAGATGCAGAGAGAACCATAGAGTTTTAGAAACATGAAGATAAAGAGGGGGAAGAATACCAAAAAAAAAACTGATACGAAGCCATTGGAAGAAAACGATTTCAATTCTATCTGAAAAACTGCACAAGAAACAATTGCCACCTCTTCCTCCGCTGAAGAGTTGTTTACTGCTGCCGAGGAAATAAACATATCAGTTGAAGTGTTTGATGTGCCTTAATCTCCATCGCAATTTTTATTGCTTTTAAATTTAGATTCTCTAATCATAATAGAACTGTAATATTCAGCCTAAGTGACATGCTGATGTATGATAATAACTTGATGCCCCATTAAAACGTGGCAGTTCATCTCACAATCGAACACCATGCTTCAAAGTCATGACCTTGGACGATTATATCAATTTTATCATAAGCTCCCTCTGTTGCATTGAAAGGCTGTTCCACAGAAGAGTGTTTTGTTGAGTGTTACCATGGGAATTGTGCAGCCTACCATGCTGTTATCGAATCGGGGACATATACTCCCATCCAAACAACTTTAATGAACATAGTTTGCATTAGTGTGATTTGTGGAAGAGATTCTTTCTTTCTTCTTCTTTCTTTCTTTGGCTTGGCTTCGGGGACGAAGATTTACGGAGGGGGTAAAAAGTCCACGTCAGCTGCAGGCTCGTTTGTGGCTGACAAGTCCGATGCGGGACAGGCAGACACGATTGCAGCGGTTGCAGGGGAAAATTGGAAGAGATAACCTAATAACAAATCACACACAGAGTGTACTTTTGTCAAATATCTTAGAAAGTTGAATATTCCCGCACCTGGAGGTAGCAGATAGCATCTCTAAGTGTGTGTGTGATGAATCTGCACCCTTTCATACTGTAACTGTCGTTAGCTTACAAGGTATTGTAGGCATAAAAGGCTACAGTCCAAGAGCTGATAAATGGGATTAGTAGAGATGGGTACTGGATGGTTGACATGAACATTGTGGGCTGAAGAGCCTGTTTTCTGTACTGTTTGCCAGGGCAGGGTATCAAAAGGATGGGGTATTTTCCACTAGGCAGCAGAATGGCTGCTTGAACATGTCACAGATCTTCTCTGTCAGTCTGTGTGAGGAATCACAGCATTCATTGTTCACAGCAAGTTGGCCATGGGCCTAAGAACATAAGAAAGTAGGCCATTCTGAGCCTTGAGCCCACTCAGCCATTAAACAAGAGCATCCCTGATCTTCAACCTCAAACACTCTTCCGATCGATTCCTTTAACATCCAGAAGCCTATCGTTCTCAGTTCTCACTCCAATCAAATTCTGAGTTTTCTTCCAGGGTAGAGAATTCCATAGATTCAATACCTTTTCAATGAATGGCCTATCCCTAGTTTTGAAGCTATTGTCACTTGGACCCCTTAACCAGGGGAAACATCCTTCTACATTGTGGTGATACAACCACTGATCATTTCCACAGCAGCGCTCACATGCATCTCACTGACGAGCTTTCTAAATATTGCTATCCATTTCAATTCGGCCAAATTTAATCCTTCTAAACTCAGGAAAATAGAGTCCTCGGCTTCTCAACCTCCCATCTAGTGACAGACTGCAACCAGCCCAGAAGCTGGCCTGATCAATCTTCACTGAGCTCCCTCAGTAGTATTCCAAAATTCTTCACCATGGACCAGGTGTGTTCACATCAGTTTATAAATATGATGCAACATCTTTACCCTTGGCTCATATCCTCTTGCAATTAAATCCTTCATGCTTACTTTGCACCTGAATAATAGTTTTTAATAACTTGTATATATGCATGAGTTGCGCACTAGAGACCAAGTAGTTAGTGTACAGCAAGTTTCACGCTTTTGCCACCTGTCATTTGTTCTGTGAGATCAACTACAGGTGACACTGCTGGAGATAGGACTGAACATTGAACTGCATAATTAGTCACACACATCTGAATACTGAGGGAGCAAAATCTTTTCTGCTTCTGGTATCTGTTTGAGCTGATAGGTGAGTGCAGTAATTGGCCACTTGGGCCACAGTACTCACCAAGCTGGCTCCTCGTTCTGCCTGCTCTCAGGCAAGGTGGGTGGGGGCTGGTGATATATTTGTGGCTTTCTTTACGCAATGCTGGGCATCGCACTGGGACATGCAGCAGAAATCTCCAAATTGCAAAGCATAGAAATACATGGCCACGGAGACCTCAGTGAACACTAGCAAGGTGCTCTTTGTGTGGCTCTACAAATGGTTACTGTCTGAAATGTATCTTTATCTTTGCTATACTGTATAGATAACGCCTCAAACCGTGCATCTTGGCGCCTCACAGTTTGGCGGGCAGCAACCTCCTTTGAAGAAGACCGCAGAGCCCACCTCACTGACAAAAGGCAAAGGAGGAAAAACCCAACACCCAACCCCAACCAACCAATTTTCCCCTGCAACCGCTGCAACCGTGTCTGCCTGTCCCGCATCGGACTTGTCAGCCACAAACGAGCCTGCAGCTGACGTGGACATTACCCCTCCATAAATCTTCATCCGCGAAGCCAAGCCAAAGAAAAAGAACTGTATAGTGCACTGTTTGACCTGATGAGTTTCTCCAGTTTTGTACAGTATTTTTACTTCAATCCCATTGTCTGCAGACTTTGGTGTTTTATGCAATCGTTTCTGTCGCTCAGTGTGCCACATGTTACTGATGCTCCACAAAATAATTGAGATTGAGATCTGCATTAGAGCCCCGTAAACTATTTACTCAAAGGTTGCTTGTGAATGCGTAATATAAGTCTCAAGGTATCATGATAATAATGTTGACTTAAATATTTTGTACTTGGTACAAATATCGTACAGTGCAACACAAAAAAACAGGCCCATGGCCCATGCTGTATGCGCCAAGCACAATGCCAATTAAGCTAAATCTCTGCTGCTTGCACGTAATCCAAATCCCTCCATTCCCTCCATCTTCATGTGTCTACCTAACAGCCTCATAAAAGCTACAATCGATCCTGTTTCTGCCCCTATTCCTGGCAGCCTGTTCCAGCCACCTACCATGTTCTATGTAAAAAAGCTTTTCCACACAATTCCTTTAAACTTTCCCCTCTTCACCCTCATCACATTCCTTCCTGCACATGACATTTTCGCCCTGCAAGAAAGATTCTATCAGGTCACCCCTCGTCTTCGACACTCCAAACAAAAGAATACAATGTTGTCCAACCTCTCCTTAATGCTCCTACCCTTAAATCCAAGCAGCATCCTAGTAAATCTCCACTGTACCCTTTCCAAAGCCTCCACATGTTGCTTGTAATGGAGCATAGATTTGAATTTTTATGAATAAACAATATTTTAAAACCTGTTTTGGTCTGATGTATCAGACTTTGTCCTTGCTGAGATTTGATAAGGAGAATCTCTGTTGTATTCCCAAGTAGTTATAGACTCCTGCTGGGAAGCTTTCTTTTCTGTTTCATTCATCCCCTTTTGAGGAACCTGTGCCCTCTTCCAAGGGCCCTTGCTAATTAATTATCTGGTTACAGCCAAAAATATTGCTGTTTATTCTTTCTGACACCATTTCTCTTTCTCTTTTCCTTCTCTTTCCCCTGCTCTCCCCTCGCTATGCCTGTCAGCCACGTCTTCCTTCCTCTAGCTCCCCATCCCTTCTCTTCCTTTCTCTTATTGGACCACATTTTCCTTGGCCTTCTCCTCTTCCTCCTCTCACCTCCTAGCTTCTTTCTTTTTTCCCCACTTCTTCCCCCTCCTACCTATATTCACCTATCACCTGCACCTCCCCTCCCTCCAGGATTCTGCCCCTTTCTTGCTATTCCTGATGAAGGGATGTGGCCTAAAAATGTCAACTATCTATCTCCATCCATGGATGCTGCCTGACCTGCTGAGTTCCTCCAGCATTCTGTGTGTTGCCCATAATAATTGTAGAGGTGTAGAAGTCAAGACAAGGTCCTTCTGCAGGTGGCTCACTTGGAAATTTTAAAAAAGGGGGCCAACGCCAGGCATTGGTTAAAAGAAAACAATGCTCAGCAAATCACACTGAGCACAGTGAAAGTTGCTACCTTTCCTTTGGTGTGCATGCTTCATGAGATGGCTTCATGTTGTATCTCTGTCTCTGATTTCCAATCTGGCAGCACTGACTATATATTTGAACATATAATTCTTTTTGAATACAGAATTTTATTCTTGATTTTGAAAGACTCACACAAATCCAATCAAACAGCATAATCTCTCTCAACAATGGAATACAAGATTCAGAGTCTGTTTATTCTCTCCCCCCCCCCCCCACCAATGCCCTAATACCACAAGAAAAAGACTATAAAACCACACAAAAAAACAATTATCGATAAAATCACAAACCCTTAAAATAACTTGAGAAAAACCTAAATGATCTGAAATTAAAAAAGGAACAGAATACAAGAGCACGACATCTGCACCACGACCCACTTCATTGATCTTAATCATTTCACGACTGGCACAGATTTATTTCCTTTCTTTATTAAAGGGGTATAGTTATATCTGTGCACCAATGTGTTGCAGATAGGGTTGCCGCACCCTAACGAATGTGCCATATTTCCTCCCTCAATTGTACATGATTTTCTCCAGGGGAATACAACTCTACATTTCCGTATTCCATTGTGTAATATTTAGTTGGGAGTCGGACTTCCATGTGACCGCTCTACACTTCCTGGCTACCAACAGGGCGACCTTCACAAACTGAATTTGGTATGTCCATAATGTTTCCCAGATCCTGTGGAAAATCCACCTTTGTAATTTTTTTTCAGAATGTTCCCCAGATCCTCCCAGAAGGATTTCACCTTTGTACACAGCCAGGTTCAATGTAGAAAGGTTACAATCTCCATTCCACATCTAAAACACATTTCCAAAATTTTTGATTTAGATTTATGTAATTTCTGTGGTGTGAGATATAGTTAATGAAGGAAATTGTATTGAATTGTTTTGCACAACCTGTACCTGGCATTAATAACTGCTGTCATGCTGTCCAGACACAGGTCTGACCAGCACCGTTCATAGATTGTTGTGTCCAAGTCCATCTCCTACCTTTCCCTCGACCTGTGTAAGCCCGGCTTCGGGCCTTCATTTTGGAATAGGAGATACATCATAGAAATAAACTTAAGTATATTCCCCTTTCGAATTAGAATCTCCATGCCAGTACACGCGGGTAGGGCTGTAGAAAGTCCCAAATTATCCCTTAAGAAAGATCTTAGCTGAAGATAGCAGATAAAAATTTTATTCCACAAATCATACTTATTCCTCAGCTATTCGAATGACATGAGTTGCCCCCGTCCATAACAATCCTCGATACACCTGTTCCCCTTCTGGCACCAGGTGTCCAGGATCTTATTATCCAGTCAGAGGCATTAATTTGTTCTGGAACAAAGGTATTTTAGGAGATAACCCCAGCTTTTTTCCCATTCTTCTTTCACTTTTTCTTGTTTTTTTCTTGTCTTCTTGTTTTCTGGGTGTTTTTTCTTGGGGTATCTTCCTTTTTCTGTCTTCTATTTTCTGTGATCTGGGGAGCTCTAAATTCCTCTTACTGCCCTTCCGCCACCATCTTGCTCTCTTGCATGCACATATAGTTGATGAAGATTGTTTACTCCAGATAAGTATTCTTGGCTAGTTACTTGGAAATTCGTGTAACTAATTTATGTTGTATGCCACATTCAGATTAAATATATACCTATACAAAATAGGTACCACATGGTTAAATTTTGCAGGCATAAATTCTTTGGGAGAAACTCAAATGAAAATGCAATTCTCCTGCACAAATATCTGTTGGATGTGTGACAAGATGACAAATGTATTGAGAGGCAAAAGGATTAATACTTCAACCAGCTGTTTTTATGTACAATCTTATAGGGTAAGGGCTTCAAAACTCTAATATGCTGGATTTTATATCACTTGAGGGGGTAACTTTAGTGCCAGTAGAGAGTTTCTGCCAACAATAAATTATAGTGTATTTAAGCAGACAATTTGCTCCAAGAAGAATCAAATTTTCAGACTGCCAGCTTGTCTGGGATTCTGGCAACATTACCAGCCAACAGGTATCCTCCCTTCAAACACCCATACTTGAAGATCGTTCCACTGGAATGTGAAAGCAAGAGCAGTATTTTACACCCTTCAGTCGCGTTCCTTTAGAAGGTTTAAGACTGTCCTGTGACCATTGTTCAGACAGACCCTCTGCTCCTATTCCTTGATATCTTTGGTAATAGAAATGTAGGTCTTATGTGAAAATTTAAGTGTAATTTTGTGGAAGAGGGTATCAAATGTTCAGTTACTTTGTTGTGAACAAATGTTTCCCACCATTCCTGAAAGGCTGTGTCCTGTAATGCTAGACTCCCCAATCAGGGGAAGTAGCTTGTATTCCCATTAGGTCTATCTTTCTTCTCATTTGAGTTGCTACAATTCATATTTCAAATTGACATTTTAGAAGGCCGTAGAGTCTATATGGTTCACAAAGAAAATTTAGGCCCTCACTAATTTTCTCTATAAGACATTCTCCCTGTATTCCCATTAAATAATTCCCTCCCCCCCCCCCCAAAAGGTTCCATCACTTGCTGACCACAGGCACTATTTGCAGCGGTCAATTAACTTGCACATCTCTGAGATGGTTGGGATGGACAAGTAAACTAGAACACCTTGTGGAATCCCATATGGTCACAGGGAGAATGTGCAAACTCCACACAAACAGCACCAGAGGTCAAGATTGAACAGGTCACTGGAGCTGCTCTGCCAGTTGCACCACCATATCTTGTACCAACAGGAAATGCAAGGTAGAAGTTACTTCTTTCCTCATTGGAGTTTATGGAGGAGAGGTAGGGCTCTGGAAAGTTGGAGTGAGTTGAGAAATGAATAAATTAATATATTCTATCCAATTACACTTCCCAATGAAGAGGACTGAGAGGTTCTGAGAAAAGGTTGTTTTCCTGTTCCTATACAATGCAAATGAGAAAGGAATTAGAAAAAGTCTATTCAAGTTGGCTTTGGCAGGTACAGTTTCGTATGTCTCATTCATAAATGTAAGATGGTAATTTTTAAATCAGGAGATTTAAACGTGACAGCTGGAGTAAAACAATTTTGATGCCAGATAGATGGACCTTGTGAAAAATTACAGCTTGCAAAAAATATAGCATGAATTGAAATGATCGAGTATTAAGGGTTTTACAGCATGGAAACACATCTTTCACTTCAACTTGTCCGTGCTGACCAAGGTGTCTTTCTAAGCTAGTCCCATATGAATGCCCACGTCCCTCTAAGACTTTCCGACCCGTGTACCTATCTAAATGTCTTTTAAATGCTACAATTATCACCACCTCTACTATTTCCTCTGGCTGCGCATTCCCTGTATCTTCCATCATCAAATTGCCTCTCGGCTCCCTTTTAAGTCTTTCCCCTCACTTTAAAATTCAGTGTTTAACTCCACTACCCTGGGACAAGGTCTTTTACTATTTACCTGATCTATTAACCCCCTTCATGATTTTATAAATCTCCATAAGGCCCCTCCTCACCCTTTTTCGCCACAAGGAGAAAAATCCCAGTCTTCTCCACACAATTCAAAGTCGATATTCTTCTGAATCTTTTTCTAGCTTTAGAATTGGTCATATAGGGCAGCCATTAATAAATAGAAATATAAATTGTTGAAATTCTGAATGATTTAACAGTATCAGAAAATAGTTAAGGTTAAGTAACTTCACGGTGCAGATAATTTGTCAAGAAAGGGTAAGAATGCCTACAAAAACTGGGCCAAAAAATGACGTGTAAGGGTTAAAGATTGCATTTAAAGTAATCACTTCATAAATGCAAGAAAAGTAAATTCTCTAATCTGCATTTTAATTTTCGGGCTGACGCTGTATTAAAGTACAAGTTACAGACAACTCGCCCTTGCTTCTTGTGTACAAGGTTAATGTATCCATAATTACAAGCATCTCATTGACTCTAGGACATTGGAAATTGGGATTTTCAATCATTTGGTTGATGGCGCCTAATTCATGGATCCCAAACTCTTAAAAATAGCAGAGTCATAAAGGCTTGCTTATTATAGAAGGTTCTAAATGCTGTTGGTCATTGAGATAACGTTTATGGAAAGCTCATTTACTTAAGGCTGCAGCGTTTAAATGTGCTATTGCTTAAATAAATTGATACGAGGAGCAAAGCACCTGGTGCACTGCAGATTAAAAGAACCAACGTTGCCCACTGCAAATTTTTTGCTGAGAGAGATTTTCAAAATTTATTTTGAGATTTTTCATATTCCAAATAAGATCAGATTTGATTTTACCAATGCTATTTTGGAGATTTGAATTACTTTACTCTGTGCAGAGCTGATGTAATAATCTAAGCATGAGGAGTTGTGATGGTTTATTCAGCAGTTCCTCCTGAACACAGAAATGGACAGGGGCATGCTTGTGAATGCCACCATTTTTTAGTTCCCCCCTCTATCCCCCACCAACTGAACTTGAAAATTGAATTCCCCGCCTAATTGTGTTGTGGGAACATCTCCATCAGAAGGATTGCACTAGCTCAAGAAAGTTGCTCACCGACACCTTCTCAAGGCCATTGTAGAATGGCCTTGCAAGTGATGCATACAACTTCAAAATGGATTGGGAAAAAAAGGAACTCTGAGTTTTAAAAAGATGGGAATGAATCATTTTCCTTGTTGAGTTGACTGTCTTGCTTCAGTTGTAAGATGATACTTATCTCTGGTACTCCACAGACTAATATTGTTAGGATGGTATATAACTTACTCTTACACCAGCTTCCACCAGCGTTGTCTCCGCTCCATCCTCAACATTCATTGGAGTGACTTCATCACCAACATCGAAGTTCTCGAGATGGCAGAGGCCGACAGCATCGAATCCACGCTGATGAAGCTCCAACTGCGCTGGGGTAGGTCATGTCTCCAGAATGAAGGACCATCGCCTTCCCAAGATCGTGTTATATGGCGAGCTCTCCACTGGCTACTGAGACAGAGGTGCACCAAAGAAGAGGTACAAGGACTGCCTAAAGAAATCTCTTGGTGCCTGCCACATTGACCACCGCCAGTGGGCTGATATCGCCTCAAACCGTGCACCTTGGCGCCTCACAGTTCGGCAGGCAGCAACCTCCTTTGAAGAAGACCGCAGAGCCCACCTCACTGACAAAAGGCAAAGAAGGAAAAACCCAACACCCAACCCCAACCAACCAATTTTCCCCTGCAACCGCTGCAACCGTGTCTGCCTGTCCCGCATCGGACTTGTCAGCCACAAACACGCCTGCAGCTGACGTGGACATTACCCCTCCATTAATCTTCGTCCACGAAGCCAAGCCAAAGAAAATATTTAATGTGTATCTCTTTCCCTGTGGAAGCTTACTCTGTCCACTGACTTCAAAACTGTTCGAGGAGAGAGCCTTTCAAATTAGAAGAGAATTAGTCATCAACTGGCCAATGCTGGAAATGTGGAAGGTGATTAATACCCCTGTGGACTGTCCAGAACTCAAACCTAGGGAGGGATTCTGACTTTGGAATGAGTAATGTGCTCATTAGGACTTCAGATGCTCATTGTGAGGAGGTTTCCAGGGCTGTCTTCATTCCTTCCCCATCATTTCCTGGTGCAGTTGCTCTTGAACCTTTACATCCACCTGTGGTGCTTGCATTGACAAAGTGGTATGATTGTAAACTCAGAGCCCTATTCCTTCTCGTAACATATAACATAAAACTATATAACAGTTTGCAGCACGGAAACAGGCCATATCGGCCCTTCAAGTCCACACCGGTTCACTTGAACAACTCCACTAGTTCCCCCCTCCCACTCTTCGCCCATAACCCTCCAACCCCGTGATTGTTTATCCCCAGGGGTTTTTGTCATGATCTCCCGTTTGTTACATATGATTATTTTTGTCTCTTCAACCTTCTAAAAATTCTCAGACTCAGGACCACGCGTCACCAAAACCAATAATTCAACCTGTCACTCATTCAAGGACCACGTAAACAGAGCATATCTTCTTTCTTCTTTTGCCATCTGTGGTAAACCACTGTTATGCTATGATTGGATGACGGCTGGACACGCCTCCCGAGATTGATCCTACCCGTAGCCCTTTGCATACTCCCCATGAATGAAATCAAGAACCACGTAGTTATGCAAATATTGGTGGAAACTGTCATTTTTTCACCCCCAAAAAGGAAAGGATCCAAGTCTCAGTGGCATTAAAATACTTCGCACATTTTCAAAACATATTAGTGGAACTTCTTTTCAGGAGAATATTAACTACAGGAGTCAAACTTTACTTGTAACAACTTCAAACAGCACAGATTTCCCCCAAGGGATTTAAATGATGAGGATAAATTTTCTGTTGCTGTCACCTGGAGTGTTAAATCACTGCAGTCGTCATTGCCTCGTCCCAATGGTGATCATTCTGAGGCAATAAAATGAGAATGATTTATTTAATAGAAACATGTCACTTCTACTGTGCTGTCCTGTCCGTCCCCATGGCTGTTATAAATGTCACGTAACAACTATAATTTACATTCAGGTGGCTGAAATGGCTGAGAATCAGCAGAGATTTATCTCTGTAACACTTCCTTTGGGAATCAGGCACTGGCTCATTAAAGGATCTGTCCTGGGTGATGACCTGCTTATCATTGAAATATCCCCTTTCTTTCTCCATACTCCACCCATTGAGCCATCTGTCCTATCATGGTGGGAGTATGGCTCCATTTACCAAATCACATCTCGTTCTGTTGTCTTGCCCCTTTGGCCCACATCGCCTAATACCCCCCAGGTATCAAATATATATTAATGATTGATCTAAATTCAATTGCCAGTTTTTAAATTAAAGTTTCAACTGTGTGCACATACAGACAAGGTCCTGCATAATACACTGGTCCAGAGATTCAATGCAAGCCGACTAATTGGATCCAAAACTGGCATGGTGATTGGAGGACAACAAAGTTTTCTGATTTGTGACCTGTGGTGTACCACGGGATCTGTGCTGGGACCTTAGCTCGTTATGAAATGTATTCACATTTTGGATGTTAACGTGAGAGGTATGATAAGTTAGTTTGTGGATGGGAAGAGACGTAGTGGTTTTCGTGGAAAGCGAGGAAGGCGACATTAGGACAGAGATCAGATGGAAAGTTGAGAGGATCATGGGCAGATCGTATTTAATCCCCAAAACTGCAAAGTGATGCATGTTGGGAAGTTAGAGGGTTAGGTCCTATGCAGTAAATGGTAGCGCACTAAGGAATGTTGATGAACAGAAGCATAGCAGTGGTCAAGACCATTGTTTCCTGAACACAGGTCAATGAGGTGATGAAGAAGGCATATGGTGTGTTTGCATTCTTAGATTAGGACATAGAACATAGAGTTTGAGACGTTCTATTGTAACTTCACAAAACACTAATAAAGCTGCATGTGGAATATTTTGTGTGCAGTTCAAAACGTTGACAGGAAGGATGTGATTGCACTGAAGAGGATGGGAGGAAATTTGGCAGGACAATGCCTGGAGGGGAGGACTTAAGTTATAAGGAGAAAGTATAAAAGATGACTGGAGACAGAGATCATCAAAGTCTTTTTCCCATGGTTTAAGGTGAGTGAGTGGAAAGCGTTTTAAGGTGCTCTGAGGGTTAAGTTCTTTGTGGTTGATATCAGGAATGTACTAGAGAGTAGGTGGTGGAATCACATACAATTACAATGTGTAAGAACATTTAGACACTTAAATAGGCAAGGCATTAAAGGATACAGGCTTCTGCAGGTAAATGGGATCAGTGTGAATAACCAACAATGGCAGTATGAGCTATGACTCAAGGATCACTTCTCTCCAGTGCATAAGGTTCATTCTTCCTGTTAGCTTTCAAAATACATTAAAAGTGGAAAGAGCCCAGAGTCACACCCCCCCCCCCCCCCCACCTCTGCCCAGCATCCTCCTGCGGCTTGAAGTGTGATGTCAGAGTACCAACCTTATGTTGTGCCTTCTATTTAATGTGCTTTTTCCAGAGGTAGCCAAACAGTAAGGCTAAGCAGCTGGAACAGAGTACAATGCCTTGCTTACTGAAACCTCGGAGTCTGTGCCAAAGATAGAGGTGCCTCTGCTTGGCAGTGACCCTGAGGGATTGCAGACTCTGGGGGAGCAGTGGACTGCTGCAGGACCATCTGAAACAGAACAGATATTGGCCATTGGTATGTGATGGTTGGTGTTCAACTGTAATATTTGTAACAGTTACTTCTCTTAAGCAACATTAAATCAATTGCAGAATTAACAATGGTTTAAAAAAAAGACATGAGTTAGTAAGGTAGAGGTGGATTTGATGTGGCTTGGTTAATGAAAAATGTTCTTTAACAAGCACACTTCGATAAAAGGCCTCAAGGTTTAACACATAGCGCTTCAAAATTGTCACTTTATTTTGTTGGAGCTATTAACAATACTTTGTAATTATGCTATTAATAAACAATGCCATCTACTTGAATAATTAGCTTGCATAAAGGAGGTTTAAATTGGGTGGCTTTCATACGCAATCACCCTGAAGAGATTAAAATGTGCCTAAAACAAAAATATCAAGGTATACTCCACAAAAGTTGGGCAGTTGAACCTGGAGCTCCCTGGATAACTAAAGGGACAAGGAGTAAAATAAATCAGAATAAAAAATGGACACATAACAGAGGTCAGGTGGGAAAATGGTCACTGGATGGTAGGTGAAATAAAGATGGGTATAAGAGGGGACAGAGAGAGCATAGGATGGGCTGCATTCAAACGTCTTCACCAGACAGGTACATGAGAAATAAGACCAGAGACCAACAGAGATCTATTCATGGAGACAGTACTATTTGAGTACTGTACAGTGGTCTTTACCAAGGAATAAGATGTTGCTGGAGTCTCAGCAAAGGATAATGCATCTGAAATACTGGATGGCTTGAAAAGTGATAAAGGAGAGATGCTGGAAAGGTGAGGGATACTTGAGGTGAGCGATACTTCCATTACCTGGTTCAGATGGAATGCACCCCAGTGTGCTGAGGGATGTAGTGTGGAACTTGCAGAAATATTGCCTTTAAGCTTACAAATATCTATTTCTATGCGGTCGGTGCCTGAGGACTAGGGAGCTGCAAGCGTACAAAACTGGCCATATAATAAACAGAGCAGCTGCAGGCCAGTCAGTATAATCTGAGCAAGCACCAGGGACAGAATTATCAGCAGTAAATGAATTGATTAGGGGTCAACTAGCCTGAAATTGTTGAAGGTAGAATGTGTTTAATTAATAGTTTTTGATGAGACGACCGAAAAAGCCAATGCAAGAAAGGGGGCTTGATGTGGTGAACATGGACTTTCCAAAGGCATTTGATCAGGTTCCACACAACTTGTGGCTTGTCATCAGTATCAAACCACATGAGTCCTCAGTAGCGTGGATAGGGGCTTGGCTCAACGACATTTCCCATGCTCCCTTTGAGCTCACTGGTGCCATGGTTCCTCTGCTCCCTTTAAATATGCCTGATTCTGTTTCCCACGCTGCCTTGAAAATTACTGGGTCCTTGTTTCCCCAGGATACTTTGTAAACCAATTTGAAATATATCATTCTATGAGTAACATCTAAAAATGGTGGATTGTATACAGTATATTAAAATGTAAAGAGGAATTACAATCAATTGTTTGGAAAATCTGCATTTCCAGCACTGCCAAAGTTGAGAGCATTCCAGATTAGTGGAGTTTTATCATATAAACCGAGGCTCCTCTTGTAAAAGGGATACAAGGACAGAAACATTCATTTAATTCATTGGACTCAAGGTTGAGAAAGAGGTTAAATATGATATTCTGGGCCTTATAAATAGAGGAACAGTGCAAGGGCATTCTGATGAAGGATTATGAAAGATTGATTCTCCCACAGTTGGAGTATTGTGCCATGTCCCAGGCACTAAACTTTATGGCAGATGAAAAAGTCATAGAGCGATGTGGAAGAGATTTTCTAGAACGATTTCAGGGATGCAGGGCTTTAGTTAGTGCAAGGAGTGCAGATGTTGTTCTTAGATAGAACAGATTGACAGGAGAATGAGTAATTGTATTTAACATCATAAAGGATCTGGTCAAAGTAGATAAAAGAAAATTGTTCTCTTGCAACATGGAAAGAAGTGAATTAGCTAGAGACAAAAGCCGAGATGAAATTGTTTCTTTAATGCAGCCACCAATTAAGATCTGGAAAGCAATGCAGTGGACACAGATTCAAAGAACTGTGTAAGTCCATGCAAATCTTGCTAACCTATTGCCTGGAGTGTTATTTTACATTGTTGACATTCTCTCCTGCTTGGGAAGGAACTTTTGATTCCACTTGTCTGGTGACTGTGCATCCTGGAATTGACATTGTGCTGTGTTTAATGTAGCTCATGTTTAATATAGCTCAAACCCTCATTCGCACAGCTACTTTTCCTTCATCTGCACCATGCATATGATCTTTTCATATTTATTTATGAAAACATTATTATTCTCATAAATAAACTTGAGAACTCCACCACCTTATATTCTAAAACTAAATACAAATAAGCACCAATGCCTGGATATCCCTCAGCCTGACGTGTGGATACAGTACTGCCCTGGTGTCAAATGAGACTGGAACCACAGTGAGAATGCAGATGTGCATTTCTGTCAGGGAAGAGTTCCATTTATGAAAAGCAGCCAAAGTCACATTAATGTTTATATGAATCTCAAGCATCAGCCAGCACCCCAATCAAAGGGAGCAGTCTCTCCGCAACATGGCAGCAGCACCCATAGTTACGATGCCAGCTAAAGGAGAGAGGGAGGCAGCAGAAGCTGAATCCTTACCTCGAAACCTTTCTTACTAGTACTGGAGCAGTTGTTGATGAACCAAGGACTGCGGTGGAGGTGGTGGGAAAGAAGAAGAGGAGTCCACACTGCTATTCTTTTTTTCATTTTTAATTGAAACTCAAGTCACATTTTCACAGTTGAAGTGCACGATGATCTTGCTGGGATTCAGACTTTGAAGAGCATTCCTTCAGTCAACAGCAGTGTAAAGCACACGGAAGAGCTCATTTCACATGGCAGGTTCTGGGCTTATATGGGAGGCTGAAACGCAGCCAAACACATCAGAATCAAAATAAGAATTTATTCTCTTAAACAGATGATGAAATTCATTGTTTAGCACCAGCATCAATGCAAGAATTTGAATAGACCACCTTGCAAAATAAATAAAAAGTGTAAAGGAAAGGAAAAGACAAAGTGAGGCAGTGTCTGTGGTTCATTATTCATTCAGGCATCTGATGCCAGAGGGAAAGAAGCTATCCTTGTGCCGTTGAGTCCTCATCTTCAGGCTCCTGTACCTTTTTTTGCGATGGTAACTGAGTGTAGAGCTCGTCGAAAGAATCAAAGACTTGTTGATCCAAACGAAGGCTTTTATTAGCAAAATACAGGAGCTCTTCACAGGTGGCCGACCAGTCCAGAATGATCCGACCTGGCTAGGGACACAACCCTTTAAGGCCCAGACAATAGGCGTGGCTTAGCTCTCAGCCAATCGCAGTTTAGATACAGTAACCATATACACTATGTACATTGGTGATAGATCTGTACTATCACACTGAGTTAAAAGGGCATGGCCAGGTTTGGGGGGTGGGGGGGTCCCCTTAAGGATAGAGGCTGTTTCCTTGAGACACCATCTCAGGCAGATGTCCTCGATGCAGTGAAGACTGGTAGCAAAGCTGCTCATGGTGCCACTTCTCATCACTGAGGGGAATGAGTGGAAAACCCTTATTCTGGGTAAAGTGTTTCTGTGGCTTCTCTTACCCCATGGAACGTGGGGTACATTAGAGATCAACAACACCAGCCCATCTGAGCCTGGGCAATTGCTGGGACCCCTCCAATTTAGTTGTAGCACACTTTGTAGACACTGAGCAGCTGAGCAGATCTGAAGGTGTCCAGTCACATCACCACATGTCGGTAAAGTGAACATGAAGCACAGGAGCATGAGTAGGCCATTTAACCCATCAAGCATGCTCTTCCATTTAATAGATTGCGGCAAATCTGGCTGCAGACTTAGCAACACTGACTCACCCGTTACCTATAACCTTCAATTTCCCCTCTTAATCAAAAATCTAAGTCCATCTTAAATATATTTAATGAGGCAGCCTCGACTGCTTCCTTGTGCTGAGAAACAGTTCCCCCTTATCGTTGTCTTAAACTCGCTCTCCTAAATTTTGGGGCAATGTCCCCTAGTTCTAGTCTTATCTGCCAGTTGAAGCAGCCTCCCTGCTTCTATTTTATATATACCTTTCATAATTTGTTTTGATGAAACCCCTCCCCCCCCCCATCGACCCCGGCTCTGTCCTTAGTCCAAGGCAACTCAATCTTTCCTCATGGGCTAACCTCATCTCAGGAATCAACCTGGTAAACCTCTTCTGCCCTGCTTCCAAAGCCAGTATCATCTTTCTTAAGTAAAGAAAACAGATACAACAGAGTCATACACTCCATGAATAACAACTTATGGTGGTATGGATGGAAATAAAGATTATACAAACTCGGTAAGTGCCTGCCTGATGCAAGGAAAGGTTCAATATGAATTTCAGCCCCTGGTCTAATGTCACATCTGGCACCATTTGAACGAAAAATGACCTCCAGTGCAATCTGTTCATTGTAAATTTGAAATTTCCTGTGTAATGCTTGAAGTACAAGACGTGCTCAATCCAATTTCTTGGCTTTAACTATTCATTAAAATATTTGCTGCATTTATGAGGAAGATCTCCACCTCTTCTGAAGCTGGTTAGTGCAGGAAATGGCTTAAAAGTAACAGATCAGCTCTGGTCTTGTTGAATGTGAAGCAAATGGGAGAAGTTGAACACCCTGCACCGACTTCTGTTCCTCATGCCCCACCAATCTGCAAACCGTAGCTATTAATTGCCTTAACGTTCTCCCTATCCAAGCCGACGGTTGGACACAATCCCACGCTTTCTCTTTACATGCAGGAATGGCCGAACTATATCTTCCCTTCTCTTTACTTAACTAGGATGCCCACCTCAGTCACATCCTTGACGTTCATTCCTCCACTTCCCACCTCTACCCCTCACCAATATCAATGCCTGGCTAACTCAACGCAAATCTAGGATGCAGACTCTCTTGATCTGTATGCTGTCCAGTAAAATTAATTCACTGTGCTGTTCTAGTCAGTAGAAGATCGTAACCGGGACGTAAATAACTGGAGGATCTTGTGCGCTGAGATGCTGGGGGCCCTCTCTGGGTCAGGGAGGATGCTGCCCAACCTGCTGTTCCTCCAGCAGTTCAGTGCGATGAATAAGATCTGCATCAAACATGCCTGTGTGTTTATGTCACCGTTTGATCTGGGGTCAGTGACACCGCTGCCTTCTCTGAGCTAGTTATTCCTTTCCATAAGATGGATTATTAGGCAGAATATTACCTTATTTTCTTCCATCAGAAATACTGACAGTGAGATGGCACACCTGTATGTAAATGACACCAAATTGTTCAAAACAATGCTACAGTGAGCTTATTTCACATTTCATATTTAAAGTTCAAGTTTATTAACATCTGATTATACAAGTAGAATTTGATGAAATGGCCTTTACCGGCCATCGGTGGAGAAACATGCAACCCTATATCCACACATAACACACATAGAAATGACACATATGCAGAATGTATATACATATAAATAAATAAATAAACATTGTTCAATAAATAGTAGAGTCTTGGAGGGTTTGTATGAGCTGTTCATTCAGTTGTTCAGAAGCGTCACTTCCCCTGGGAAGAAGTTGTTTCTCAGCCTGGTGATTCTGGCTCTGATTCTCCTGAACATCTTTCTCGACAGGAGTAGCTGTAAGATGCTGTCTGTGGGGTCCTCAACAAATTTAAATGTAATGGTTCATGGTAACTGGCTCACCTCCTTGCTTGGCCAGAGGGAGCCATCGCGCTCTTTTGCCAGAGATACCCACGTCATATTGCGCTCTTCTGAGAGATCCTCTAACCCACGTGACGGTACAGGATGGAGCACCCCAAACTCACTCAAGCTAGTGACACTGTTCACTGGGCACAAAGCCAAGCCAGCAGGCTGTATCTGGAGCACCAATTGAAGTGAACATCCCCAGTTAACATGTCTCATTAACTTTCGGTAAATAGCACGCTTTTGTCAGGTTGATCCGATCGAGTTCTGTGGATGGAGGTAGATTGCTGTTGGAACTTAATCATTTCAGGCTTTGTAAATCAGAATGTTTTTGCTGTGATGACATACTGAGAGGCTCCATCTTCTGGGTTATTGGCAGTCTTGAGGCAATTGCAAAAAGGAATCATTTAATTACAGGGTCTAAATACTACGAAGCAAGCAAATGGTGAGAAATAGCTTTCTGTTGCATGTATGAATTGTAATACTCTTGGAATATGCTTACAATCTGTAACCCCAGAGTAGGTTTCAGAGGTAATTGCAAACTTCAAAGCAATTAACATACAATCTCCGCACTTACTTCCTGATTAACTTTGGTGAGCTCTTCAGCAATGTGAAAAGAGACATGTATTTCTATTGTGCTTCGCTGATCTCAAAACATCCCAAAGTGTTTTACAGGCAATGAGGAACCTTCGAAGTGTAATCACTGCTGAACCATCGCTACAAATTTAAATCCTATTTCAGCAGTAATAAAAACAACTTGTTGAATTATGCCTGTCCTGCACTTGAAACCATCGTCAAGTGGGTTGCCTTTCATTTGTCCAATTACATTCAATTCAGGTTTCCTTTAGGTCCCCTAATTATGGATGCCACATGCCCTCAACACTGACTTTCCTTGAGCCGGGCCCATCGGCCTGCTTTGCAAAGGTCACAACCCCACTTGGTGCACCAACTACATGATCAACCCAGCAACTGGCTGCAAGCCACCTGTGTCATGATTTGCAAAACCCGAACATGCTGGGGAAACTCAGCAGGTCACTCCGTATCCTGATCCCAGAAAACCAAATTCCTGACAAAGGGCTCAGATCCGAAACGTTGACTGCTCTTTGCTTCCTGTGGATGCTGCATGACCTGCTGAGTTTCTCCAGCATTTCTGTGTATTGCACTTGACCCCAACGTCTGCAAATTTTCTTGTTCCTGTCCTGACTTGGCCTAATGCTCCCTACTGAAGCACTTGACACATCTAATTTCAGAGTCTTTTCCCACTTGCACCCACATTCTGGCTTTCTGAGGTAAAAAAAAGTCTCCTGCACACTCCATGTGCAGGTCCCATTCTATTGGAAGTAACAACTTGGGCTTTATGCGCAATAGACTTTTGATGTGGGGATGAAATGGTACTTGTCCAAATATGTCTTTTCCAGCAGAAGAACATTGCATTTTCAGAATAAATGAGCATTTGAGGCTGTTCTGAAGACATTCTTTGGATTAATTCTTGGGAAGAAGGGTTGCACTATCACATGATTAGATTAAGCCTATCTTCTTTGGAGTTTGGAAGAATGAGAATTGATTTGATTGAAACAGGTAATGATTATGATTTAATTATCATATACATAAGTACAAGGTGCATATGCACCAAAACATTTACTTGTTGCAGCTAAACAGGTGCTTCCGTAAAAAAAAAAATCTCAATAGTGTACATTCATCATTCAGGTGCCTTGCCGTTCGGCGTAGGCAATCATGTGTCTCCATCCGTTACGATCTCTGGCCCTCTGAATTGTAATTGTTACCTCCTTTGTTGTCCTTCGTTGAAGCCTCCATCTTTGTGCAGAGACTGTAGTTGACGTTGAGTTCACGATTATACAAAGGAAAAATATTGAAGTGGTTTCACATCACCTTGTTCAGTTGCAGTGTCCATACTGGACAGGTCACCCTGGGCATTGATCCACAGATTCATCTGCCCAGCATTTTTAGTTTTAGTGTACATTAGTCTACATTAAATTACCCTCAAACAGAAAGAAAGAGAAAATATTAAAGATAGATAATAAATATTCACAGTTACAGTTAATGGAAACAAATTATATTCCAATACTGCAAACAGGTCTTTTTATGGTTTATAATTAGGGTAGTAAAGGGAGGTTCAGGAGCCTGATAACCATTGGGAGAAAAGATTCTTAGACTTGGAGGTGCTGGACTTCAGTCTTCTGTGTCTTTTTAATGCAAGAACAGGAGAAAGATTATTACCTAAATGGTGTCTGATTAGGAAAAGGAGAGATGCAACGAGATCTGGGTGTCGCTGTGCACCAGTCATTGAAAGTGGGCATGCAGGTGCAGCAGTCAGAGAGGAAAGTGTCATGTATGTTGGCATTCATAGCAAGAGGATTCGAGTACAGGAGCAGAGAGATTCTACTGCAGCTGTTCAGAGCCTTGGTGAGACCACACTCTATTGTGTACAGTTTTGGTCTCCTTATCAGAAGAAAGACATCCTCGCCATGGAGGGAATTCAAAGACAGTTCACTAGATTGATACCAGGGATGGCAGGACTTGCATATGAAGAAAGACTGGATCAACTAGCTTTATACTCGCTGAAATTTAGAAGATTGAGAGGGGATCAGATAGAAACGTATAAAATTCTTAAGGGATTGGACAGGCTCGATGCAGGATGGTTGTTCCTGATGTTGGGGAAAACCAGAACCAGGGGACACAGTTTAAGGATAAAGGGGATGTCTTTTAGGACTGAGATGAGAAAAAATATTCTTTCAGAGAATGGTAAATATGTGGAATTTTTGCCTCAAGAAGTAATTGAAGCCAGTTCCTTATCCATATTTAAGAAGGAGTTAGATTTGGCCCTTGTGGCTAGGGGGATCAGGGGGTATGGGGAGAAGGCAGGTACTGGGTAATGAGTAGACAATCAGCCATGATCAAAATGAATGGTAGTATAGGCTTGAAGGGCCAAATGGCCTACTCCTGCAACTATTTTCTATGTTTCTATGTATCTGAATGAGCGAACGCCTTACAAACACAGTATTGTGTTGTCTTTTGCCAAAATAAAATGAACACTCTGTGGTTAAACGTGGTACAGGTATATTCTACTTTGGTCCCAAAATTTAATTCTATTAAAGTATAATCAAATGAATTTTGGAAGCTAAGAGCAAGGTGTGCCAATATCGTCTTATTAGCGCTGCTGACTGAGGTTACCACTTATTCTTTTTTTGGCCATCTGCACCAACATTTTACCACATAACTGGGCTTTAGTACATTTTGATTGCCCCTCTGTGAAATGCTTTCAGGTACTTTGATTTTATTTTGAAGGCACTATACCAATAAAATTGGAGTTGTTGTTCAGATCAAACATTGGCTGCCAATGGGCAAGGATGTGAACTTAATTTTGCTATGAATTGTACTGTCAGGAAATAAAATAGTCATGATTTTCCTAAAAGGAAAGTAATGATTTACAATACTTATTTAGAATTAGTCCGGCCTTTCCATCATTGTGAAACTGTACACTGAGAATGTCCTCCAGCATAAGAGAGTGCTCCATTGTTAAAGGTGCCTTATATCCATTAGGCATTAAAGTAAGGTACATAAGCAGAAACTGTCTGAAGAACTCCCCTGGGCAAGCAACATCCATGGAAAGAGAAACCAGCCAACGTTTTGGTTTCATCAAGTAAATGTTAACTAGGTACCTAATAATAAAGTATTAACAAATCATATATAATAATAAAAAATGGCATTAGGACCTATGTTACATTGAGAATAAGTAAAGTAAAAAAAAGTCCTAAAAACCACTGTTAATTATCAACCTCCTCTCTTCGGAGTCTACTGGCTAAACAGAAGCACTTCGCTACTGGTCATCAGTGGGGTCTTAACCCAAAAGTTAACTCATCATTACAAATTTTGTAAATGATTAAGAACCCCATAAAGAAACAAAGTTAAGGTTCATTTCAGTAGTGGAGCATCTAATTTTTTTCCAAAATCAGACATGCCATCGTATCGGACAACCATTGAGTGTGAGTGGGAGAGACAGCATCTTTCCATCTCATTATATATGGTCTTTCTAGCGATAAGAGAGGCGAGGGCAACTACCTGGGGTTGTGAAGCAGTCAGAATTAAACCTGATGGCCGACTTATTCCAAGGAGAGCCATAAAAGGATTTGGAGTCAAAGTAATGTTAAGAACTAAAGACAAGGTACAAAATACCCCTTCTCAAAAATTGGAAAGAGGGGGGCATAACTTTCTTTATTTATCTCATTTAAAAGAGAGATCAGAATCGAGTTTAGCCAATTGAACGTTGGAATAGTGGGCTGGTGTACGACTTTAAACTGTAATAATGAATGTCTGGCACAAAGAGAGGATGAATGCATTCATTTCAGAATAGAATTCCATGTAGTTTCAGAAAATGGCTGTTGAAAATCTTGTTCCCATCGATTTTTTAAAATTCTGTCCAGGGAACTATCCCTCAATCTTAAGAGAAGTTCATAAGGGACTGATAACATCAGTTTATGATCAGGTTTGAAATTATAAATCTTCCCTGTCAAATTAGGTTCCAGGTCAATAAGACATCTTAAAGCATAAGGGGGTGAATGACTGGCTCTTTGGACAATTAATGAGGCTGGAAATTGGAGACAAACAGGAAGTAATTAGAAGGTGTGAGTTCAGGACAGCAGAAATATTTACTAAAGGGGTACAAAGACAATATTTTGATGCTCAACCTAAAAACGTAATCTGACGAGAGAAAAAGAATGGTCGATGTCTCAAACAAAAACCCTCATTGAGAGAGCCTCAGCTTGAAATGGTAGCCATTCTTTTTCACCCACTGATGCCGCTCAACCCGCTAAGTCCCTCAAGCAGATTAGGGTGCTTCGGCTTGGCTGCGCACTTGGATCGGATGCATTTACTTGCCAACAGGGACACTCGGTGGTCAGAGCGTGCAGCTGCATGCGAAAGCTTTCATTGACTTCAAACTTTCAATCTGGGAACTCTTTTGAAGCGCCGATTATTGCTCTAGTGGGTAGTGCAATTAAATCTCGACAGTTCTTTTCTTGTATATTCATGGATAGAGAATTCAATCCATTTTGAAATGTGATTAGCTGAGCAGTAAGAAAACTATCTTCTCTTTGAAGCTTGGTATCCAAAGGTCTTTGTGTGTATGATTGGAAGGTTTTAGCATAACTGTGGTTCACCCCTTTCTTCATGCAGACAGTATAGAAGCACCGTTCTGGTTTATTACAATGGAGCTAGTGTATGCTTGTCCGTGTAATCTGAAACTTCACTTATCTCATGCTAACACGCCCAGTGACAACTGCAGAGTCATCAAAGAAGAAGACTGTTTCACCCTGCTCTATAGATCAAAAGCTTTGAAACCATTTGAAAGAACAGAAATCCTTGGTAAATGAAAATGAAAGGTACAAGTATTGGACATCCAAAATAAAAACAGAAAATGCTGGAAACACTCAGCATGTTGGCCATCATCTGGGGAGATGCTGCCTGGGCCTGCTGAACCTTTCCGGCCTTTTCTGTTTCGATGTTACAAATCCTTTGCCATTGTGTTGTCTGATAGCAGCTGAGGTCTTGTTCAAATTCAAAACAGTCCATTTCCTCTTCCACTCATTCCCCACCAACTCAGCAATTTACTTCAGGGCCAATACACATTCTCCACATTGAGAAATACCGTCATGGAGGAATGATCACAGAAGTGCTGGCAGACACAGTACAGCCCACCTTGTCCATGCTACCTTTGCGTCCATTTACCAACATTGGGGCCATAGTCCTGCATGGAATGGCGTATCAAGTGCTTGACTCCATGCTTTTTAAATGTCACGAGGGTTCTGCCTCCCTGAATTCCACCCACTCTCCACGTGAAATCATTTTCTCTCAGATCCCCTTGGAATCTTAAACCAGTGCCAAATTGATCGAATGAAGGGAAGTTTATTTGCCAGTGCACTCAGCAAAGAAGAATCAGATTTTAAAAAGAATTAGAATTTATTGTCATGAAGATGTCACAAAATTTGTTGTTTTGTGGCATTATTACAATGTAAATATTGCTATAAATTACATTTCAAAAATAAATAAATGGTGCAAGAAAATAGGAGAAAGTGAGATAGTGTCTGTAGTTCATTGTCCATTCTGATGGCAGAGGGGAATAAGCTGTCTTTGTACCATTAGGTTCAGGATTCTGTACCTCCTTCCTGATGGTAGCCATATGAAGAGGGCAGGGCATGGGTAGTGGGGAACTTTAGCATAGACGCTCTTAAGACATCGCCTCTTGGAGAAATCCTCAGTGGAGTGGTTTGGTGCCCATGATGTCACTGGCTGAGTTAACAGTTCTCTGCAGCCTTTTTCTTGTCCTGTGCATTGGCATCTCTATACTAGACAGTGATGCAACCAGACAGAATGCTCTCCACAGTACACCTGTAGAAATACTCGAGAGCCTTTGGTGACGTACCAAATCTACTCAAACTCCCCACGGTATAGCCGCTGGTGAGCCTTCTTTGTGCTTGCATTGACATGGAGGCCTCAGGACAGATCCTCAGAGGTGATGACGCCCAGCAATTTGAAGTCCTTGACCCTCTCCACTGTTGACCCGTCAATGAGAGCTAGATTGTGTCCTCTTTATTTCCTTTTGAAGTCTACAATCAGCTCCTTAGCCTTGCTAGCGATGAATGGAAGGTTGTTGTTATGACACCACTCAACTCGCTGATCTATCTCAATCCTGTGCACTTCCTCATTGCTGACTGTGATACTGCCGATGACTGTAGTGTAATCGGCAAATTTGTAGATAGTACTTGAATTGAGCCTGGCCACACAGTCATAGGTGTAGAGGGAGTAGAGCAGTGGGCTAAGCACACGTCCTTGAGGTGCACCTGTGTTGATCATCACTGAGGAAGAGACATTGTTTCTAATTGTACTGACTGTGGTCTTCCAACGAGGAAGTTGCAGAGGGGTGCAGAGGCCCAGAGTTTGGAGCTTCTTGACCAGCACTGAGTGTTGAAGGCTGAGTTGTAGTTGATGAGGAGTAGTTGGGTGTACGTGTTGCTTTTGTCTAGGTGACCCAGAGTGGAGTGGGATAGCCAGTGATATCAGGTCTGTGATGGAGCGATTGTGGTGGTAGGTGAATTGCAGTGGGTCCAGATCTTTACTTATGGACAAGTTCATTCTGACCATTACTTTAACAAAACTGTAAACATTTTGGATAGTAACAATCCGGGTTTCCTCCCACCTTCCTGAGACATGGATTGATAGGTTAATTATCCACTGTAAATTGCCTTGAGTAGGAAGCTGGGTGGTGGAACTTGGGGGGAATTGATGAGAATGTTGGGAACGTGAGAGAAGCTAAAAAGATTGCTGTAAATGGACAGTTGGTGCAGACTGACGAGATAAAGGGCCTGTTTCCGGGCCTGATTCTCACCTTCTCTTTGTCATCCGTTTTCTGTTGCTAAGGTAGTCATGGTCGATAGATCAGGTACCTGCTAGGGATCTCAAGTTTTCATCTTGTATTTCTGCAATGTAGCTGCTGATGTTCCACCAGGAGCAGTAACTCTGGTTGCTGTTTCCTGTAGAACTCTCTGTGCTGGGTCGCTTTACCAGTCAGTTAGCTGATATATGACAAATGATAATGAGTTTATTGTCAAACACTGAAGTACAAGGTTCATAGGTACCAAAATTCTTACAGCCAAACAGGAACCTTTCCAAGTCTAAAAAATTATAATAATGTATATCAAATTGCACCACCATAGAAAAATAATAAATATAAAAGATAGATAGGCAATAAATATTCACTGCTAGAGTTAGTGCAATAAAAACAAGTGTGGATAGGTCTTTTTGTGGAGCCAGAGTAGTTTATTGTTAGGGTAGTCTCTCGGTCAAGGATCATGGACTTCGTTGCGTTAATCCGCAGAGCGAAAGACACCTGTGTAACGTGTATTTGTTTAACATGTACTTAATGCTGCACTCAAAGAAGCACACGATACTTCACAAATCAATCATCTAATTCCAATGGCATGGAAACCACAACGATTGGAGATGATGGATTTGTGGCACCCTTCATCTGCCTTCACAGCCATTGAATTTGAAGTAGCTTTGAGGCCTGTTCCACTGTTGAGGTCTTGGATGGATTGTTCTTTGTCAGGGTCCCCACCCATGAACTTACCGCCATGGGTGGCCCTACCAGGAGCATAACTCCAGACGGCATTGCTCTCGGGATCTCAGGACCATACAAATATCTTCACTATAACAAGGTGACAATCCATGGAGAAGTTAGGGTAGTAAGGGGAGGTTCAATAACCTCTGGACTACTACCTCATTAATGTAAATGGCTTGGGTTCACCATTGGGTTGTGTAGTTTTCAATGAAGCCATTGGGACGTAAACAAGAATATTTGTAGATTAAAAGGTAATATTATTTGTGTGACAATGTCAAGTCAAGTCTATTATCATCTGATTGCACAAGTACAACCCAATTAAAGAGCATTCTCTGGTCCTCAATGCAAAACATGCAGGCACGAGACATAACTCTAAGGAACTTGGAGGAATGAAAACTACAAGCATTTTCCCCATGCTACAAGATTCAAGATTCCATTTATTGTCATTTGTGCAAAAAATACAAAAATCATTTTCCTTTGTCCGCCCAGTAAAGGCACACAAGGAAATGGCAATAATCCAGCACCATTAACATAACAGAGAAGCAGAGTCCCTTCAGAGACATTCAGCATCCACCGATCCTACTGCCTCTAACACTGCTGCCAGCTGCAACCCCATAACTATCGCCTTACAGCCTCCTGTCCAGTCCAGTGGTGAACTTGAACTCCAAGTCACACCTCCTTGGCCCATGTCTTTGATCCCCCAAAGTGTTAAGGAAGCCGTAAGCATCCAAGTCCCTCCAGGAGCCCTGCTCGCCATCGGTACATCCATGAATCATGGTCCCGATCCAGCGAGCAGGACACACAATGTTTTTCAACTGGGACTAATCTTTGAACTCACCCATCAGTCTGAAGGAATGCAAATTTTATTTCAGTGCATCATTGAACATTGCAAGCACAAAGATCATCACCTCACTCTCATCTCCAGAATTGTAGTTATAAACAAAGAGCTTAAGTTAGCATTGATTAGGATATTCAAAGATCTTTGAACAGGTACATGGATACAGATGGGTCAATGGGATATGGCCAAGCACAGGCAAATGGGATTAGCTGAAAGGGAAATCTGGTCAGCATGGATGTTTTGGGCCAAGGGGGCTGTTTCCATGATGCACAGCTCTATGGTTCTGTGATCGAGCTGCACAAAGCTCTTCAAGCCCTCATGCCATGATATTTACAAGTGTTCTTTAGCTGACCCCTTGAGGTCCCACCACATAAACCTAAAGCTGGTTCACTGAGGGATCTTCAGAAGAAGCAAGGTGAGCATCGCCTCAAATGAAGTGCAGAATTCCAGATCATGAACACTTTACTCAAAGGATGGGTGAGAGGAGAGGTCCCAATGTTCTGGCCTGGGGTGGAGAGGATGTTGTTAGTTACAACAAGGAGCTTCACAAGAATGCCACCAAACAAACTCTGGAACTGGGCCACATGAGCAATCAGTGCAGGTAGTTTTAGGAGAACTGGAGAGACACACCTAAAGGGAGAATCCCAAAGTGGTCAGGAAATTGAAGGCATGACCACCCTGGTGAAACTAAAAATATCAGGGATCCACAAGAGGCCTGAAATGGACGTTTGGAGAGCTCAGGGTGATGAGGCTATGAAGTGATTTGAAAACAAGGGTGAAAATATTAAAATTATTGTCAGATTGGCTGCCAGCGTGGGTCAGTGAGCATGAGATTATAGGTGAGTGGGGGCTCAGTGCAGATTAGGATAGAGACAGCAGAGTTTTTGGATGTTCTCAAGTTTATTCAGAAAGGGGGAATCTGATTAGGTAAAGCATAAAATGGTTTGTCATATCATAAGGACACATCTGGATGCTCATGCATAACTGTCAAAGGGGCTGGGCACAGATGAGCATGAGGAGGAAATGGAGCGTGCACAGGAATGGAAAGTCTGTCTGGACTAGGCTAGCTTCAGTTGAAGAAGTCGGTTTAGCAGCAGCGTGCACTGTGTAAATGAAGTCGTGGAGTAAGATACCTTGTTGAACGGAACCAAAGTTTTCAGAGGCATGTGGGAGAGATGGTGTCGTAACTGGCAAATCCAAGAGAGGGGGTTCAAGCATAGAGCTGGAAAGATGGGTTGGGAATTTCGAAGTGAAAATACATTTAAATTTTAAGCCAGGGTTCAGCTTCAAGCCAATTAGAGTCACTTTACAAATACAAGTGCAGGAAATGACGAAGGTCCGTCATCATCAGGCACTTTCAAGCAGGGAAAACACCCGTCTGTAAAGGGGGGAGGGGGGGTTCTTCACCTTTACGCCTAAAGACGTACCTTTCTGAATATGCCGTGGTTAGCTCCAAGGTGTCGATTCCACCCCTTCGCGGGGAAGATAATCGGAGGAGCGCAGTGCTTTGCCGCCTGACCTGAATGTACAGCTGCTGCAAGTGGCTGGTTAGGGGGTAGGCTAATGACACTGTCAGGCTGAGACCCATCTCCCCACTCACCCCTCTCCCTCCAGGACCCCCTCAAGGCAGGGGCAGTGGGCAGGAGCCATCAGGTAGCGGGGGCCGGCCGGAGCTGGTGGGAGCAGTCAGGGACAGCTGGTGTGGGCTGTGACAGCCACACCGGGCCGCTTTGGCCTTCAGGGCCACTCTCTGTGGCTCAAAACGTGGCAGATCAATGGCTGACTTCTCCACCTATAATCCCCCTTGCGGCTGGAATGGTTCTGGGAACCACAGAGCGGCTCCAGATGAGTGAAGGATTATGGGTAGGGAACACAGCCATTGCTCTGTCGTGTATTTGTGACGGGTGATGCTACAGCACCAGTCGCCCCGCCTCCATCGGCTCAGGCAGGCTCTACGAGGTGCCTCAATATGAATGAGATGTTGTCTGAAAGGTAAGTCTTAGGTTTTTGATCCGCTCTTGTAGCCGGCCTCCAGGCGGAGGCCTGACATGTAATGGCCTATTGCTGTCAAGTGAGAATTATCTTCTGACTGAATATTATTTGAATGAGTTTCTCTTGAACTCAACTGAAATCAGACTTTTCCCGTGAATGCTAAATGCAATTACTTTAGTCCAAGATTGGAATCAATGAATGATCTGAGCAATGTTTTGTTTCATCTGATTCCTGAAGCCATTCTTACACGTAAGACGAATGTTGAATCTATTTCAGGTGCAACAGATTCCTCACCTGCCTTGAGTTTGTCGTCTAGCTGTGTTCATGACCAGGCGGAGAAGTGCAGGTTTTTGTATCTTGGTATGATTAATGATATTTTTTATATATGATGCTGTTATATCAATGCATCCTGCCTACATCTCATGAATATACAAGTTCCTTGTCTAACATATTCCCAAATACTTGTCTGTACTTAATCATGAATTACAATGCTTATTATTCCTTCTACTTGAGCACTAAATGTGTTTCTCTCTTTGTATACACCATCTGACTATTAGCTCTTTTTAATCTTTATGCTCCTAGGCCAAGATGATTTGACATCCCAACTATTAATGTGTTACTTCATGACTGATATAAGGTCCAGTCTGTTATCGGGCCTTTACATTAATCTGGCCCCATTGAATTAGTATGACAAGCATACAGATCTAAATGGCTCTACCTACATCAAGTTGACTTTATTTTCCTTCCTTTACGGGAATTTTCCCCCTTCACCTCATACTAATAAGGTGAGCCAGAGTTGGGTTGGTTAGGGTGGAGTTAAAATATTTCTTCAGGGAACTCTTTGTTTAGATGGAGGGAGATCAGAAGTTCATGTTCTATTTTCAGATGGAAGAGAATACATAGGGGGAAACTATTATAAACTTGTCACTCAGCAGTGAGCAATAAATTAATTCTAGACTGTGATATCCATAACTTTGAATAAAATAAACTTAAAGAAACTGGAGGAAAGATATGGGGAAAAAAAACCCAAGACAGAATTAAAATGAGATGCAATAGCTTTAAATCAACAAAATTGCACTTGCTCATCAAGGGAATTATCAGGAATTATTCTAAGAAATCTCCCCAGTGAAGAGGATTTATGAGGAACAAAGCAATATAATTGCAAAAGAATATTACAGAGGAGAGCTCAGATATATTTGTGTTTACTTTCCTAGTATTTGGGCTGCAGCCAAAATCAATTTTTGGGTACGTCATGTAGAGGTCAATGAGGACAGGCAAAGTAGAATGAAAAGTGATTCAATTAAAGCAACACAATTCCTGCAGCTAAATGCAGCAGATTTTGAAAGAGTGATTGATAGCACAAGCAGAGTGAATGATGCAAGTCTGCAGGAAGTGTTGATTTATTTGTAAAAGGTGCGCAATTAATACAAATGGAGGTTGCTGTCTCCCAGCTTCTGAACAGTGATGCGGTGAGAAGGATTTGCAAGCAGGATCAATGGAAGACACCAAATGGAGTTCAACTGCTGTAGTGCAAACAGAGAGAAACACTGGCTCATCGCTCCGGACATCAGATGTACCTAATCAGCAATGCTTGATGCAAACTAGAGAGTGACATGCTGTTCAGCCTGTAAAGCCAAGAAGGCAGCGGTGCAGCTCCAGTGCAATGTGATGGAATTATTATGATTTTAGTGAGAAAGCATTGAACACTTGACTGTCCTACATATAATTAACAGGTATGTAAAAACAATACTTTTCCTGCCTAAGGCATGCTAAAAAAAGCATCTTCAATGAGCTGAATTGCCACGTGACACCATCTATTGCCTGCTTCTTGTCAGGTCCATTGCTCTGTGAGGGAATTCATTATTTCCTCTACATCCTATTCATTGGGAATCCAGACTGGGGTGGGGGGGGGGGTGGGGGGGAGATCACTTCGTTGAGTACCTTTGCCCCTATGCTGCCACAGCAAGGGCCTCCCAGTGGCCAACCCCCTTAATTCCACACCCCATGACCCATTGATATCCATGTCCATGGCCTGATGTACTGGCAAATTGAGGCCACCTACTAATTGGATTAACACCTCGCATTCCATCTCAAGTGTCTCCAACCAGATGACATCAATATCACCCTCTGCAATTTCCATAAACCCCCTTCCTGATCTCTTCCTTACCCTACTTGTCTCTCTTCTTCCAGCTTCCTACCCTTTCCCTTCTTCTCCTATCAGTGAGCTCCCCTTCTTAATCCTCTGTCCCCTTCCCCATCACTTCTCAGCTTCTTTCTCTTCTACCCTCCCACTTGTATCCACCTATTACCCCTCACCTGTCAGCCTGTGATCCACCATTTCCTCTCTCCCCCTTCCACCTGTTTTATTCAGGTATCTGCCATGGTTTTTGAAATTCCTGAAGAAGGGCTCAGGCCTGAAACATCAAGTGCCTTTTACTTTCTACAGATGCTACATGACCTGTTGAGTTTTTCCAGCATCTGCAGATTTTCTAAGTTTCAAGACATGTGGTCTGCTCGTCTTTTTAAATCGTATTTTGTGGATGCAGCCAAGCTGGTTGCTGGGTTACTTCAGATGGCAGAGAGACTGTCGCATTCCATATTTCCCATACCATTTTGGTAAATCAGATATATTTTATGACATTGAACAGAAAATGGTGCAAACACCAAGAAGGACAAGCAGCAGGTGTGAAGAGAGACACATTTAATATATTTGTGTTATTATTTGCCCCAAGGATAGACCAATTAAAGTTGACAATAGAATGGATATGGAGTGTGGGTATGACAACGGCTCTGTATACGCTTATCTTTGTGAGGTTTTTCAGTTGGTTGTTTTTCCAGACTCTTTTGTGTAGTCTTCCAAAGGCGCTATTTGCCTTGGCGAGTCTGTTGTCTATCTCATTGTCGATCCTTGCATCTGATGAAATGGTGCAGCCGAGATAGGTAAACTGGTTGACCGTTTTGAGTTTTGTGTGCCCGATGGAGATGTTGGGGGGCTGGTAGTCATGGTGGGGAGCTGGCTGATGGAGGACCTCAGTTTTCTTCAGGCTGACTTCCAGGCCAAACATTTTGGCAGTTTCCGCAAAGCAGGACGTCAAGCGCTGAAGAGCTGGCTCTGAATGGGCAACTAAAGCGGCATCGTCTGCAAAGAGTAGTTCACGGACAAGTTTCTCTTGTGTCTTGGTGTGAGCTTGCAGGCGCCTCAGATTGAAGAGACTGCCATCCGTGCGGTACCGGAACTCCTGTTCGGCTCCGAATCATGGGTCCTCTACCGGCATCACCTACGGCTCCTAGAACGCTTCCACCAGCGTTGTCTCCGCTCCATCCTCAACATTCATTGGAGCGCCTTCATTCCTAACATCGAAGTACTCGAGATGGCAGAGGCCGACAGCATCGAGTCCACGCTGCTGAAGATCCAGCTGCGCTGGGTGGGTCACGTCTCCAGAATGGAGGACCATCGCCTTCCCAAGATCGTGTTATATGGCAAGCTCTCCACTGGCCACCGTGACAGAGGTGCACCAAAGAAGAGGTACAAGGATGCCTAAAGAAATCTCTTGGTGCCTGCCACATTGACCACCGCCAGTGGGCTGATATCGCCTCAAACCGTGCATCTTGGCGCCTCACAGTTTGGCGGGCAGCAACCTCCTTTGAAGAAGACCGCAGAGCCCACCTCACTGACAAAAGACAAAGGAGGAAAAACCCAACACCCAACCCCAACCAACCAATTTTCCCCTGCAGCCGCTGCAACCGTGTCTGCCTGTCCCGCATCGGACTTGTCAGCCACAAATGAGCCTGCAGCTGACGTGGACTTTTACCCCCTCCATAAATTTTCGTCCGCGAAGCCAAGACAAAGAAAAGAAGAATGGATATATTTGGGAAGATATGGCATTGGGACTTCGAACACTGACACCTTTTCCCATGAAGCCTTACGTTCTGATGTCACAATTATTTGGACCCCCACACCTCCTTAGCTGATAAATTTTCAACATTTTCTCTTTTATTTGAATGTTATTTCTGCAGCAGTTTTAATTCATATCTTCAGAATTATACTGTAACTCTCTGGGTTATTATCCAACAATATGGCAGCTGCTGCCTCTCCAAGCCCCAAAGGAGATTTCATAGGCATCGACAAGCATTACAGTTGAGCTGTGGATTAAGGGAGCATGGTTCCAGATTCAGAAGGAAGTCCTATTTGATGTCAATCAGAAGGAATTGCTCCTCCCAGTGAGTTGTGAAACTTTGGCATTCAGCTAAGGCTGCTGAGCCATTGAATAGTTTCAAGACTGAGACTCCCCAAACTCAGTGTCAGAGTCATCACCTGATCGAGAGGAGCAGCACAAAAATAGACCCATCTTTTCAACACCAACCTTCAACCACCCATCTACCTTAACCCTGTATTAATCCTCTAGCCATTCAACTTTAAGTTTATTGTCATGTGAGAAACTTTGTTTTGCATGCATTCTATTGAGTCAACCATGCTTTATGGTCACTTTATTAATTTTTTTTTAATTTAAATTTAAATTTAGACATAGAGCATGGTAACAGGCCATTTCAGCCCACGGGCCTACGCCCAATTTAACCCAATTAACCTACACCCCTGGTACAATTTGAATAGTGGGAGGAAACCAGAAACCCTGGGGAAAACCCACGCAGACATGGGGAAAATGTACAAACTCCTTACAGACAGTGTGGGATTCGAATCACGGTCCCAATCGGTGGTGCTGTAAAGGCGTTGCACTAACCCACAGTGCCCATCACCCAACCTTCCCTTCCAGGCTTCACCACTGAGGGCAATTTGTAGCGGCCAAGAAACAATAAAAATCATGCAGATCTGAAGCGAAGAAGCATAAATTGCCTGGAAAAATAGGCTAATTAGGATTTGATGCAACCACATTTAAATGTTGAAGCACTGTTCCCTTTCGCCAATGCGATGGAGACATGTATATTAAAGTATTTTCGCAAGACAAAGGAACAGAAGCAGGCCACTAGGCCCATCCAGTCCATTCCGTAAATCTACACTAAGCTACTCTACACTAGTTCCAATTTCCGGCCTTTTCCCCATATCCCTTGATGCCCTCACTAATGAGATGCTTGTCTATTTCTTGTTTAAATATTCCCAGTGATCTGGCTTCCACTGCTGTATGCGGCAGTGAGTTCCACAGACCCACGACCTTCTGGCTAAAGAAGTTCTTCCTAATCTCTGTTTCTAATGGATAACCTCTAATTTTCAGACTACGATCCCTTGTCCTCGATTCACCCACCAAGGGAAACATCTTACCCGCATCCACCCTATCTAAACCTTTCAAAATACAAAATGTCTCTATGAGATCTCCTCTCATTCTCCTATACTCCAATGAATACAGCCCAAGAGCTGCCAAACGCTCCTTGTTCGTTAGCCCTTGCATTCTGGGAATCATCCTAGTAAATTTCTTATGCACCCTCTCCAGCAACATCACATCCTTTCTAAGATAGGAGGCCCAAAACTGCACACAGTACTCCAAATGAGGCTTCACCAGTGCCCCATAGAGCCTCATCAACACCTCTTTACTCTTATACACTATTCCTCTTGAAATGAATGCCAACATAGCATTCACTTTTTTCACTTCCAATTTCACCTGGTCATTAACTTTCTGATTTCCTTGCACGAGGACACCCAGGTCCCTTTGCACATCCGAAGTCTGAATTTTCACCCCATCCAAAGATAATTCTGCCTGTTTGTTTCCACTGCCAAAATGTACAACTGTACATTTCTCTATGTTAAATCTCATCTTCCATAATTTTGCCCAGTCTCCTAATCTATCTATTTCCTTCTGCAACTTTACAGTTTCTACTACACTTCCTACTCTGCCATCTATCTTGGTGTCATCTGCAAATTTGGCCTCAAAACCATTCATACCACAATCCAAATCATTAATATAAATTGTAGACAGCACCAGCCCCAATACTGACCCCTGCAGAACACCACTAGTTACAGGCAGCCTCTTTGCTTCCTGCCTATCAGCCACTTTTCTATCAAGTTTAATAATTTCCCTGTAATTCCATGGGCCTTCATCTTATTTAGCAGCCTAATATATGGCACCTTATCGAAAGCCTCTTGAAAATCTAAATAGATAACATCCACATCCTTTCCTTTGTCTATCCTACTTAAGATTTCTTCAAAAAACTTTAATAGGTTGGTCAGGTAGGATCTACCCTTTAAAAAACCAAGCTGACTTGGACCTATCCTGTCATGGATCTCCAGGTATTTCATCACCTTATCCTTGAGGATCGACTCTAATATCTTCCCAACCACTGACGTCAGACTAATCGGCCTATAGTTTTCTTTTTTCTGTCTCCCACCTTTCTTAAACAGCGGAACCACGTTTGCGACCTTCCAATCCTCTGGAATCTCTTCAGAGTCTATCAATTTCAGGAAGATCATTGCCAATGGATCTACAATCTCCAAAGTCACCCCTTTCAAAACCTGTGGATGCACCTCATCCGGCCTGGGAAATTTATCAATCTTTAATCCATTTAGTTTGCCTAGCACAATTTCTCTAGTAACCCTAACTGAATTTAACTCTACTCCCTGAAGCCTCTGTCTGTCCGGGATATTATTAATGTCTTCCATGGTAAAGACAGATGCAAAATGTTGATTAAGTTCCTCTGCCATCTCTTTATAACCCATTACAATTTCCCCAGCATCATTTTCTATCGGTCCTATGTCAACACGTGTCTCTCTTTTATTTCTTATATATTTGAAAAAACTCTTAGTATCGTTTTTAATATTGTTAGCTGATTTCCTTTCATAGCTCATCTTTTCTTTACAAATGACTTTTTTTGTCTCTTTCTGTAATTGTCGAAAGGAATCCCAGTCCTCTGATTTCCCATTAATTTTAGCTTCCTTGTATGCCCTCTCCTTCGCTTTTATCTTAGCCTTCACCTCTTTTATTAGCCACAATGGTACCATCTTTCCTTGGACAAATTTCTTTTTCCTTGGAATATATCTATCTTGCATGCCTTTTATTACTTGCAAAAATATCTTACAGTCCTGATCTGATCCTCCAATTAGTTTGCTTTCCCAGTTTACTTGAGCCAGTTCCTTTCTCATACCACTGTAATTTCCTTTATTCCACTGAAAAATTGATACATCTGATAATTTTTTTTCCTTTTCAAATTTTAAATTAAATTCAACCATGTTATGATTGCTGGTTCCTAGAGGTTCCATGACCTTTAACTCCCTAACAACCTTGGGTTCATTGCTTATGACCCAATCCAGAACTGCAGATCCCCTGGTGGGCTTTTCAATAAGCTGTTCTAAAAAGCTATCTCTTAGGTTTTCTACAAACTCTCTCTCCTGGCTTCTAGAATTGTCTTCTCTTTCCCAATCCCCTGCCATGTTAAAATCTCCCATAATTATTTTGATATTAGCCTTGTGGCTAATATTTCCTGCTGTATCTCATTATCCACTTCCCGGCTGGTGTTTGGGTGCCTGTATATAACTGCTAATATGGTCTTTTTACCCTTGACATTTCTTAATTCAACCGATAATGATTCTATCTCTTTAGACCCTATGTCCCTTCTTTCTATTGATTGAATGTCATTAATTATCATCAGAGGGTGGACTCGGGAGAGCCAGTGGATGTGGTGAATTTGGACTTCCAGAAGGCCTTTGATAAGGTACCGCACGGGAGTCTAGTGGGCAAGATCAGGGAGCATGGTATTGGAGGTAAGGTGCTGACATGGATAGGAAATTGGTTAAGAGATAGGAAACAAAGGGTTGGAGTAAATGGGTCTTTTTCAGAATGGCAGGATGTGACGAGTGGAGTGCCTCAGGGATCGGTGTTGGGTCCTCAGTTGTTTGTAATTTATGTTAATGATTAGGATGAGGGGATTATAAATAACATGAGCAAATTTGCAGATGACACTAAACTGGGTGGCGGTGTGGGGTGTGAGGAGGATGTAAGGAAAATGCAGAGGGACTTGGACAGGCTGGAGGAGTGGGCGGCTAAATGGAAGATGAATTTCAATGTGAACAAATGTGAGGTTATTCATTTTGGGGGAAGTAATAGGAAAGCTGAGTATTATTTAAATGGAGACAAGCTAGGGAGTGGGGAAGTGCAAATGGATCTGGGTGTACTTGTTCACCGGTCACTGAAGGCTAGCATGCAGGTTCAGAAAGCTGTGAAGAAGGCAAATGGAATGTTGGCTTTCATAAAGAGGGGATTGGAGTATAGGAACAGAGACGCCCTTCTGCAGTTATACAGGGCCCTGGTGAGACCCCAACTGGAGTATTGCGTCTAGTTCTGGTCTCCAAACTTGAGGAAGGACATACTAGCTATAGAGGGTGTGCAGCGCAGATTTACAAGGTTAGTTCCAGGGATGGCAGGGTTGTCATATGCAGCAAGGCTAGAAAAACTGGACTTGTATCCATTGGAGTTTAGAAGGATGAGGGGGGACATGATTGAGGTATACAAAATCATCAGGTGAAGTCTGATTACTTGTTCCCAATGATGGGGGAGACGAGGACTAGAGGGCATAGTTTAAGAATACAGGGTAGGCCCTTTAGGACGGAGATGAGAAAGCATTTTTTTACCCAGAGAAGTGTGAATCTGTGGAATGCTCTGCCACAGAGGGTGGTAGAGGCGGATTCGCTGACTATGTTCAAAAGAGAGTTAGATAAGACTCTTGTGGGTAACGGAGTTAAGGGTTATGGGGATAAGGCTGGAAAGGGGTACTGATGGTAATGATCAGCCATGATCTAAAATGGCGGTGCTGGCCCGACGGGCCAAATGGCCTACTCCAGCTCCTATTGTCTATTGTCTATTGTCTATTGTCCTCCTCTACCCACCAGCCTATCTTTCCTATAGACTGTGTAACCTTGCTCCCAATCACACCCCTCATTGAGCCATGTCTCAGTAACGGCTATAAGGTCACACTTTTTCAGTGATCTCTGTTTCCAGTGAGATAATGCATTCAATCTCTTGGAGCACTAAAGATTAAAAACAAGTCTTTAATGTTTCCAAATAGTCAACTAGCACCAATGGGTCCTTTAGATTTTCCTAAAGTATTTACATGTCCTTTCACAGAGCCATAAGCTGCTGTATTATTTATATTCTATCGCTTTGATTTGTCATTAGAGGGTTGGAAACCAAAAAGATTTTACCTGATGTGATAGTACAGATCTATCACCAATGTATATAGTGTATATAGTTACAGTATCTAGACTGTGCTTACAGCGATTGGCTGAGAGCTAAGCCACGCCTATTGTCTGGGCCTTAAAGGGTTGTGTCCCTAGCCAGGTCGGATCATTCCGGACTGGTCGGCCACCTGTGAAGAGCTCCTGTCTTTTGCTAATAAAAGCCTTGGTTTGGATCAACAAGTCTTTGGTTCTTTCAACGAGCTCTACACCTGAAAAAGGAGAAGTGTAACAAGTGTGACAATTATTCCCAAAAGAGTTTAATGCAATTGATTCATCGCCTGCAATGGAGCACTTGAGTAAGACACCCCTGTTTAATTTTTCCATTGGCAAAATGCCTGTTAAGTCCTAGAGCTAGTAACTCAAACTTCTGCGGATGTTAAACACTATATCTTCCTATTTGAGCTATATCAGAGGAAGTATCAGGTCATTTTGTGATTCAGGGTTAAGTTGCATATGAGAATGGATGCTAAACCAATTAAAATTTATTTTGATGTTTGTAAAAAAATGACTGATATCCACAACCATTGATGTCAATATCAGGCACATTGTCAAAATGGTGATTAATGTTTATGCCTCATATTTCCATCTCATATTCATCCCCATCTTCTCAGAGCTAATCCGTCCCAATTTATGCAAAAAGAAAAACATTCTGTAGTAACTTATCCCACTGCTTAGAATCTTGCACATAGAAAAATTAGACCTCAGTGCCTCAAATTGAACAAGTTTCCCACCCAATTTCAGTTAGTTTGTTTTTACCTTATTGTCTGCTGAATGGATGCCTTTAAGAATGCCATCTCTCTCACCGAGTAATTCTTCTTCAGCACAATGAAAATATTTCCATCACCCTCAGCTCCCAAACTCGACTTCCAGTTCTCAAGGCAAAATGTGCACCTCCAACCCTGGCCTTCAATCATGTGAGCATTCACTTCATCAGGACCAATACCATCTTACTAGACTTTCGCACGTTACAATTCCGGGGCCCAATTAATTTTGAACTTGACAAATCATGTCAATGGGAATGTTCCTGGAAGTCACTCGATAATCTGGGAAATTCGCAAGCAGCCTTCACCTTCTCTGTTCCTTTGAGCAACTACTTGAACTATTCTTGTAATTGCACCATTTTATAAAAACTCTCATCCATGATGAAAAGCACATTTATCACTGATCTGTGCAACTCTGGCCAAGCACTAGGCCCAGGGAGGAGGCTAATGAGTTTGAACAGATGGGAAGAAATTAAGCTTGATCCAATGGAGAATGATGCAGAATCTTTAATATAGAGGCTTCAAAGGAGTCTTATTGTTGAACATTGTCGGGTAATTGATAGCGAAGTTCCATTTTTTGCCTCAGAGAAAATCAGTAAAGATCCCCACAGCAGATTAGTCTGGTTCAGCAGTGAGGAAGGTAGGAAGGTAACAGAGGCATCTAGTTGCTGTGCATTAGTAGCCCTGCAGAAAATTGTCATCCTGTTGGACCTTAAAGAGCAAATTTTAAAAAAAACATGATGGGTAAAACAAAAAAATGTGGGTTGGAATGAATTAAAGGCTAAATTTACAGCCGCATGAACACAGTTGTTGCTGATAGACTGCATCTTGCTGGGAAGTGAGGGGGAGGAGATACTGAATACTGTTGGCACATTGGCGCTAAAGATCTGCTTTTTTTTTATGGTCTCTGCTTTGACTGGTCCCACCTGGGAGGCATCATGAGTTGTGGTAAAAATACAAAAATGCTGGAGGAGCTCAGCAATTCTTGCAATATCCATAGGAGGTAAAGAAATATAACCAATGTTTTTGGCCTGAGATCTTGACAAAGAGCTCAGGCCTGAAACATTGGTGATATATCTTTACTTTTTATGAACACTGCAAAACCTGCTGAATCTCTCCAACAATTTCGCATTTTTGCTGCGATCATTGCTAAGCTGCTGGCCAAAAAAGGCAGTCAGTCAGTCTGGATATTTCTAGGTTTCTTTATTGTCATGTACTAATACACAAAATTCTTCAATGTTCACCTGCCATAAAGACACACAAAACTAGCGTTGCCTGACACCCCCAACTGTAACAGTGATAGGATCTATCAATAACTCCAAAGCCGTAGAGTGAGGAACAATAGCCTTTATTTTATTTTAGACTTGTAGCTGGCCCGATTCCAAGTGCTCGACTGAGGATAGGAAGAGGGAGGTCAACCTTTATTCCAGGGTCACAAGGGGAGGAGTTACTAGGGAGCGAGTCACCAGTGGGGGACGGGCCAGCTCCCCATTGACAGTCACATATGCACATATTTGTATCATCACATTCACCCCCTCTTTCAAAACAAAAACCCTGCCAGGTTAAAAGTCCTAGAGGTTCAGCTGGTCCAGTGGTCTCCTTCGCCTCTGTGACTGGTGCAGTTCCGCCGGTGGTATAATGGTCGGCTCCATTGCCAGTTGTGTATCCTGAGGCTGGGGAGGGAGGGCTGGCTCCATCAGAGGTGGGGCCTGGTTGTATGTGGGGGAAGTCATGGTGGTCAGAGCAGCTGGAGCAGGGTCCAGGGTGTATGGCATGGTGGGGGGGAGGTTGGGTCCTGCACTGAGTCCCTGATAGTAGGACCTAGGTTGAAGGGGGTGGGGAGTGGGCAGGGGTCTCCGGCATCCGCCAGGTCCCGGACAGGGCCCATGTCCTCATAGCCATCCGGGTACACCATCTAGGCATACTGATGGTTGCCGTGCAGGAGTTGCACCTCTTCAATCAATGGGCACATGTTTCCGCAGCAGGTGGGTCCTCCTCTCCTCTGCCATTCTTTATCTTTATTCAGATGCCTTCCTGTTTCTTACTTTTACCTTGAAGAAAGGCTAGGGCCCGAAACGTTGGTAATATACCTTTACCTCCAGTGGACACTGCGAGACCAGCTGAGGTCCTCCAGGATTTCTGCGTGTTTTTATGGACAATCACAGCGTCTGCAGACTTTCATGTTACTCCCACTTAAGTTATATTGATCCTGGATGATCAGGAAAAAATACAATTTCAGCAGGAAATAAATTCTGTCAGCATTTTTGTTAACTATTTTCTAATGGTCTTTATCTACAGTAGCTCATCGAGTAGCAGTCATACCTCTGAGCCAAAAGTTTGTGGGTTCTGGTCCCATTGCGGAAACTTGAGCTCAAAAATCTATCTTGAGAACCCAGTGTAATACCCAAGAGTGTATTGGTGATTCTGTTATTTGACTGATGCATTCAACTGAAACTTTTCTGCATTATCGGGTAAATGGCCTTAAAGTCCAAGCTGCTATTTTGAATATCAGAGGACATTTCCCAGGGTCCCAAGCAATATTTGTTACCAAACTGGAATATCTGGTCGTCATCGTTTTCGGCATTTAAGGGAGGTTGCTGTGTGCAAATTGGTTGCTGTGTTTTCCTACAACAGCTGCTACATTTATATAGTGCAATATTACTTCATTGGCTATAAAAAAAACTCAGGGCCTTCTGAGTGGGATGTGATTAATGCCAATTATTTTTTTTATCTCTTTCACAGCAGCTGGGAGTGAAGTAACAATCCCAAAATTAATTTTACATGAGGCTATATATTTTAAGACAATATTACCAGTAAGAACTGCTTGACCTGTTGAATTCCTCAAGAGATTTTTTTTTCACCGGATTCCAGTGTCCACAGTCTCTCATGTGTGTAAGAGCCTGTGTAAATATAAATTAGGCCCAGAAAATAGGAATAGTGCAGGCTCAGTGGGCCAAAGTATCCACACTTTGAGTACAAATATCTGAACTAAGCACTGAGTCAGAAGTTTGTACGTTCTAGTCTTATTCCAGTTGTTAAGCAGGAGCCAAACTCCAGAGTCTAGTTTGTCACTGGAAAGAATGTATCGGCCCCTTGTTGCTTAAGTGTAGCTACACATGAACTGGATCTTGCTGATAATATCACAGTTCTAGTAATGGCCAAAGAAACATGCGAATATCATCTTATAAAATCATGATAAAAATATGTTGTTATATTTTATAGCTCACAGAACCTTTACAAGGAGACACTATTGATCCAGACTAATAAAACCAATAAAATCCTCAGCAAAAGCCAAATTTGTCCAATCAAAAAACAAAGCCCAAAATTTTGCTTTTCTTCCCCCTATCCCTCAACCCTCCCCCAAAATAGAAAAAGAAAGAAAGAAGAAAAGAAAGCAAAGAAAGAAAACACCTGGATATATTTGTGTATATAGATAGATAGATAGATAGATAACTATTCATATTATTTTAATATAATTATTTTATCTTCTAAATATCAAATGGGAGGAACAAGAAATGTGGACGATGTAGATGGACTTTTACCAATGAAATCCATATACAGTTGCCCAATCATATAAAAATTCCCAAGTTGATTCCTTAAACTATAGGTAATCTTTTCCAAAGGTATACAGTTTTGTATTTCAGTCTGCCACCTGTCCAATCATATAAAATTGTCTGATTTCCATGTTATTGCCACACATTTCCTTGCTACCGCTGTTGCTACACGCAAAATTTTCTTTTGATAGTTGTCGAACTTCAATTCAATATCTGTTTCATATACATTGCCAAGTAAAAATATTCTCGAATCCTTTGGTATTTGTATCTTCATAATTTGTCCTAATAATATATTCAAATCTTTCCAAAATGTTTCCATTTTCACACAAGGCCAAACAGAATGTGCTAAAGTCCCTATCTCTTTATTACATCTAAAACATTTGTCAGAACAATTTTGTGTATCATTTTGTATTAATCTTTATTGTATTGTTTTCTTTGATGAATGATTAATTATTTGTATTTTATGCCAATGAAACAATAAAAAATTTTAAAAAGGCAATGGCAATGATAATGAGTTTATTGTCAAGTACATATGTACCACGCACAGATGCACCAAAATTCTTGCTTGCTGCAGCCAAATAGGTACATAAAATCCACCAACTATAGGACACCAGAAGAAGACAGGAAAAAACTGTCAGTCAGAAAAGAAATGAGATCATTTATAAACTAATTGTGTTCAGAGTAAATCCACCACTCCTGAAAGGAATTATAGGGGATTGGCATTTAGTCCACTACTCTCCACCGTTTACACGAATAATTTTGAGAATGTGTGAGTATCAATAAAATATGATGTCAATATATGTAGATGAGTAAATAAAAGAAAGTAATTAATTCTGAGGGAATTCAACAAAATGCAAGGAGAGATTCACAGGTATTCAACATCACAGAGCAGATGACAAGTGAATATCAACAAATCTCAGTGCAAGTGGATTGATTGAAGATGGAGAAATGAAGAGAGCAGTTATTTTTGGAAAATGTCTGTAGATAGTAGGGGAAAAGAATGGACGCAGAAAGAACTTACACCCATGACACAAAACCTTCGGAAGGCAATCAAGGCATTAGGGTTAGTTCTAGATGCATAGACTTCAAAAACAGAGGCGTTATGCTGGGCTTGTATTGAGCCACATGGCACAGTTACAGTCTCTTGCTTACTTAAATAACGAATAAAAAGCAAAAACAAATCAAAAAGTTATAGAAAGCCTGAGAAGAATTCATTGAATGTGAATGAATATATTCTTTTTGAATCAGGATTTTTCCCTTTGCTGAAATATGCAAACTGGCTTACAGAGGAAGTGTGAAGCAGGCTCATTTGTAGCTTTCATGCTATTCTCAGTTCTGCATTGATTTCATTGAAGATTATTGTTTTATGTCTGAAATACCCACGTGCATCAGCCTCTAATCTTTCAGCACTTACTCATCTACTGAATTAATTGGCAGAAACTATCACAAATTCTGGTAAATATTTCAAATATAATGGCTCCTACTGATTCCTGATAATTCAGGGTAATGACAAACACAATAGATGATCATAGCAACTGTATCTTATTTCTAGAAAGACTGATTAAAATGAGGCTCTTTTCTCTGGAAGGAAGACTGAGAAGTGGCCTGATAATATCTAATATTTTGAAGGCATGCGCTGAGACAGCTTAGAGATGTTTTCTTTGCAGGGGAGAGCTGTGAAAACAAATAAAAATAAATCCAGAAAGAAAATGCAAGAGAAACTTCTTTACTTAGAGATTGTTGGAACATGGACTCATTCATCCGTGGAGTGGTTAATTAAATAGCTACATGACGATAAAGGTATAAGGTTGAATGAAGTAACCTGGAAAGAGGCAGCATAAACCCTGGTGTGAACTAATCGTGCCACACGTCAAGGTTCATTGCTGGTTCAGATAAAGGAAGAGAAGAGAGTGAGAGCAGCTGCTAGAATGGGGGCAGAGGAAGAAGTCGTTGTGTGCTCTGCTAGAGGGTATGTTTGTCTCAGACTGCCTTTTCTGAGGAGCCGTTGTCTTGCCAGAGATTGTGACTCTGAGCAATCATACCTTCTCCAGCCAAAATGCAAGCTTCAAACCTGGACATTGTCCCGAGTGGGCAACAGTAGTACATCCTCACATCTTGCGCTTCACCACAACGCAGAAGCAGTTCATTCAGCCCATCGAGTCAATGTCACCTCTCGCAGCAATCCAATTAACCCCACCCCCTCACAACTTCCTAATATCACCTGCCCAACAATTCTCTAATCAGTCATCTGGCACAAGATGGCCTACCACTCAGCAGACCTTTGGAATGTGGGAAGAAATCAGGACATCGGGGGATGTCCGCACAATCACAGCAAGAACGCAAGAACATACAATCTCAAGAGGCAATCCATGGTCGGGATTGTCTGGTCTCACCTTAGCCAGTTTAATTACTGAAAAGCATCTGTATTTTTGATTGGAAATGCTTTTGCAATAAAGGCTAATATACCAATTCACTTACTAATTGGGTTCTTTGCCTCCAGATCAACTTGCAGTGATTTCTGTACACGGACACCCAGACTCCTTTGAACATTTGTGTAACTAAATCTTGTGCAATTTAGATCTTTTTTTTCTTTTAAAATTATTTTTATTGAGTTTTATCAGAAAAACAAAAAAAGCAGTAAATCAATTGCAATGAAACCTTTGAAGATTTACAAATAATAAGATATTGTACAATAGTAACACTACTTAATTCTAAATCCAATAAATGATAATGCATACAATATTGTAAGTAAGAAAAAATGAAAAGAAAAAAAATTCAAACCCACAACAGTCAAGGTTAACATTCATATTGTGTGTCATGTTAAATCAAACAAACAGCCTCAGGGGATCCAAAGAAGTACACCCAGGGACGTTCATCTTCACACCGAATTAGTTAAATGATGGAAGTGAGCTAGAAATGGGCCCCAAGTCTTAATAAAAATAAATCTTGATTTTCTCCAGATTTAAAAAGGACATAATATCTAATCGCCATTGATTATGTGTAGATGGGAACTCATCTTTCTATTTTAACAGAATTGCTCTTCTTGCTAATAAAGTGGATTGATTAGAAGATAAAATAATATTTATATCTTTAGACAAACCAAATAGATCAATTACCGGATCTGAAGTGATCCTAAATAGGGCTGAAACGTTCTAAAAATGTTGGTACAATATTTTTGCAAATTAGGGCAAGTCCAAAACAGATGTAACGAACATTGAATAATTTACATTTGTTTCAAAGTGAAATAATAGCAGAATAAATTTGAGCAAGTTTGACTTTGGAGAAATATACATGATGTAGTACTTTGAATTGAATAAGACTATGCCCAGCACATAATGATGAATCGTAAATCATCCCGAAAATTGAAGTCCATTCTTCTTCTGAGGAAGAGAAATTCAGATAATTTTCCCATTCAGTTTTAATCCCATTTAAAGAAATTGCTTTTATATTCAATAGTTTATAATATAAAGCAGATATCATGCTTTTATGAGTAAATTGTAACTTGAAGAGTTTATCGATAAAATTTGGGTCAGGAAGAGTACAAAATGTTAAAAGCTAAGAACAAACAAAATGTCAAATTTGATAGTATCTGAAATAATGTCTATTTGATATGTTAAATGTTGTCCCCAGTTGTTGAAGAGATATAAAATGTTGTTGTATAAAAAGATCTTTAAAACTATTAATACTTAAAAATTCCATTCTTGGAAACCAACATCTAAAATAGCTGATTGAAATAAATAAGTAGATATCATAAGACTTGTGACTATAAATCCCGTAAGTCCAAAAAAATTTCTGAATTGATTTGAGATCTTCAATCTGTGTGTCATTACTTCTGAGAGATCTCAACTCCATCTCAATCCAATTAGGATATTAATCTGTTTTTTTCATATTACAATAGTAACATATTTCTTATGTTTATAACCCGAGAGTAAAAATGGAAATTAGGTCGGGCTCATCCCCCATTATTTCTAGTGTTCTGAAGACACCTTTTATTCAATCTAGGTTTCTTGTTTTGCCATATATATGACATAATAATTGATTTGAAATTGTCAAAAAAGGACATAGGCAGTGATTGAAAGAGGTGTAAATTTTTAGTAGAATATTTATTTTAACTGAATTAATGCAGCTAATTATATTCAATGAGAGTGGTGACCATACTTTAAGAATTGATTTGGTTTGGTTGACTAAAAGTTGAAAGTTTACTTTAAAAAAATTAATTCTTAGTTATGATCATTCCTATGCATTTAAATTGTTCATTCACTATTTTGAATGAATATTTAGTAAAGTTTGGTGCACCCTTCAGTGGCAGTAATTTGGACTGATGAAGATTGATCTTCTAACTAGCAAATCTGCTAAAACGAGAAAGTAACGACAGTACATTTGGTATGGATAGCTCGGGGTTGGAAATGAACAATAAAAGTCAACCACATAAAGAGATATCCTTGGTTCAGTAGTTCTTCTAAACAAACCAGTAAAATCAGGATTTGCTGGCAGAGTAATAGCAAATGGTTCCAGTACTAATTCAAAAAGCAATGGGCTCAAAGGACAGCCTTGACTTGTGCCTCGATTAGTTAAAAAAGTTTGGATTGCAGATATTTGGTATGAATTGAGGCCATTGGAGATGTATATAAAAGTCTTATCCAATGTATAAAAGCTGGACCAAAATTAAATTTTGACTTGAGTGGCAAATAACTATTCCCTTTCTACTCAGTTGAATGCTTTTTCATAACATAACATAACATAACATAACAATTACAACACGGAAACAGGCCATTAGGCCCTTCTAGTCCACACCGAACCAAACACCCCTTTCTAGTCCCACCTCCCTGCACAATGCCCATAACCCTCCATCTTCTTCTCATCCATATACCTGTCCAACCTTTTCTTAAATAATACAATTGACTCCGCCACCACTATTTCTCCCGGAAGATCATTCCACACGGCTACCACTCTCTGAGTAAAGAAGTTCCCCCTCATGTTACCTCTAAACCTCTGCCCCTTAATTCTTAACTCATGTCCTCTTGTTTTAATCTTTCCTCCTCTTAACGGAAATAGTCTATCCACATCCACTCTGTCTATCCCTTTCATAATCTTAAATACTTCTATCAAATCCCCTCTCAACCTTCTACGCTCCAAAGAATAAAGACCTAATCTGTCCAATCTCTCCCTATACTCTAGATGCTTAAACCCAGGTAACATTCTGGTAAACCTTCTCTGCACTCTCTCCACTCTGTTTATATCCTTCCTATAATTAGGCGACCAGAACTGCACACAGAACTCCAAATTAGGCCGCACCAACGTCTTATACAATCTCAACATCACCTCCCAACTCCTATATTCCATGCAATGATTGATAAAGGCCAGCATACTAAAAGCCTTCTTCACCACCCTATTCACGTGAGTTTCTACCTTCAGGGAACGATGTACCGTTACTCCTAAATCTTTCTGCTCTTCTGTATTCCTCAATGCTCTCCCATTTACCACGTATGTCCTATTCTGATTCTTCTTACCAAAATGAAGCACCTCACACTTATCAGCATTAAATTCCATCTGCCATTTTTCAGCCCACTTTTCTAAGCAGCCCAAATCCCTCTGCAATCCTTGAAAACCTTCTTCATTATCCACTATTCCACCTATCTTAGTATCGTCTGCATATTTTCTAATCCAATTCACCACCCCATCATCTAGATCATTAATGTATATAACGAACAACAATGGGCCCAATACAGATCCTTGAGGCACACCACTGGTCACCGACCTCCAACCTGACAGACAATTATCCACTACCACTCTCTGGCCTCTCCCTTTCAGCCAATCTTCAATCCATTTGACTATCTTAAAATTTATACCTAAAGACTGCACCTTCCTAACTAACCTTCCATGTGGTACCTTATCGAAGGCCTTACTGAAGTCCATATAGACAACATCCACTGCACTACCCTCATCCACATTTCTAGTCACCTCTTCAAAAAATTCAATCAGATTGGTCAAACATGACCTTCCTCCCACAAATCCATGTTGAGTGCTCCTGATCAGACCCTGTCTATCCAGATGTTTATAAGTACTATCTCTAAGAATTTTCTCCACTAATTTACCTACCACAGACGTCAAACTTACAGGCCGATAGTTGCCAGGCTTCCTCCTTGAACCCTTTTTAAATAACGGAACCACATGCGCAATGCGCCAATCCTCCGGCACTATCCCCATATCTAATGACATTTGGAAAATTACCGCCAGAGCCTCTGCTATTTCCTCCTTCACTTCACTTTCATCGAAGGATAAAATACGTTCATTGTTATGAGTAGAAGGTGTGTATATGATATTCAGTAATCTATGGATATAATAATAAGGATGTATTTTTTTAATGAAACTTGTTTGATCTGAGTTTATTATACCTGATAAGACATACTCCAATTGATATGTGAAAACTTTAAATAAAATCTTAACATCTGCATTTAGTCAGGAGATCGGTCTGTAAAATGCACAATCCGCTGATTCTTTTCTTTTTTTTAAAATGAAGCATCGAAATATCTGCTTCATTAAAAGAAGGAGGTAAGTTTCCTTCTCAGAAAGAGTCATTTATTACCTAGTTTAAATGTGGGACAAGTTATTCAGAAAAGGTTTTGTAAAACTCAACTGGATAACCATCCGGCCCTGGAGCTTTACTTGATTGTAATGAAAATACTGCTTTATGCAATTCTTCTTGTGAAATTGGAGCTTCCAGATGTGTTTTTTTTTCATTTTCCTGAGAAATTATCAATATATTTAAATGGTCTAAAAATTCATTTATTAAATCATGATCATTATTAAATTCAGTGGAATATAAATTAATATAGAAATCTTTAAAAAATATTACTTATTTTGGATTGATCGGTAGTAGTATTACCATTAGGGAGACATATCTTATTAATTTGCTTCTTAGCCAATGCAGCTTTCATTTGGATATTCAACAGTTTACAGGACTTATGTCCATAAATATAAAATTGGCCTTTAGTTTTTAAAATCCATTGTTCAATCAGATGTGTAGAAAGAGGGACAAATTTAGATTTTAGATCAGTTCTGAATAGTTCTAAGCCTCTATCTTGGGCAAGGTTTAAATCAATTTGCTTAATCTGATTAATCAAATCTCATCTTTTTGTTTTTATTGGCTGTATAAAAAATGATTTGGCCATGTAGGTAGTAGGCTTTCATACTATCCCAGACCACTAAATTTGTATCATCTGGGGTTGAGTTAACATCAAAGAAAAATTGAATTTGGTTCTCTAAAAAAGTCAAAAACTCTTTATTATTAAATAATAGGGTTTTAAAGTCGACCTTGTTTTTTAATGTTCAGAGTATTTGGGAATTCCAAACTTAAAGAGACTGAAGCTTGAGGTGAAATGACCATACTTTGATACTCACAAGCTTTAACCAAGTTAATTAGCTGGTTGTCTATTTAAAAAATAATCAACCCTGGTATTGGCTTTACGAATGGTTGAGAAAAAAGAGTAATCCCTAGAGATAGGATTCAAAAATCTCCATATCTCAGAAACTCCCACATTAGATAAGAAGGGGTGTATTGTTAAAGCCAATTTCAAGAGATTAGTCTTTTTTTCCCAAAACAGTCTAAAATTGTCTTCAAACAACAATTAAAATCTATACCTAAAATTAGTGAGTATTGGGACACGTCTGGTAAAAGATCAAAAATCTTTTCAAAAAATGTTGGATCATCCACATTTGGAGCATAAATATTGGCTAAAACCACTGATTTATTCTGTAGTGTCCCAGTAAGAATAATATAGGCTCCATTTTATCCATTGTACTATTATGCAGTATAAATGGTACATTTGGTTATATTAAAATTGAGATGCCTCTAATTTTTGCTTCAGAGGTTGAGTGATAATATTGACCCTTCCATTTAAACATTGGTATGTCTTTATCTGTCTTTTAGATACATGTTCTCTCCTTGTCTATTCCTGGTACAAAAGTTGATGACTTCACACTTTTTCACATTATGCTGATTACAATGAACAACAATTTTTTTTCAAAAGGTTTGCTTCCTGAAAAACAATTGGAGATTATGATAGACAACCTCAGGCTGAACACAAAGATAATTTCAGATTTGCTGTATCACGTGGGAAGTGGGAGAAACATTAAATTAACTTTTATTGAATTTAACTTGTTTAATCGCATTATGATGCTGTCACATTGTGTTAGATCAACTGACCTAAAAATATTTCACTTCTGAATTTCAGTACTCAGCATCTAATGTCTCTTGTGTCAGTGTCCAACAAATAGTTGGCCAACATTGATCGATTCCAGTTGCCCTAATACCACTTTTCCATGGTCGCAATGTCCTGGTGAAACCTTTCACAATGTTTGTCACTGACTGCACCAAGATCAGCAGGGAAGAAGTCTAAATGTGAAGGCAGAACATGAATTTTTAATGACTTGTTGGACTTCATGGTTTTGAATGCTCGAAGCAGACTTAAAATATGACAGTAAATCAGAAAAATAGGTCATATCTAAAAAATTGTATGTGATAGGAAATTTTAAGGTGATTTTCAGGATCATCAGTTCAAAATCCATGAAATACACCCACAAATGTTCAGAAAGGAAAATCTTCATTGTCCAGTGATATTTGACTCTTCCTCGCAACTCCAAGGATATGAGTTTGATCGTGAACTCAGGTGCTGTTCAAAAAAATGAACATCTAGAAATGATCAGCTTTAAATAACTTTAGTGCTAGTAGAGAAAGTGTACTGTTACTATGTGTGACTTGATTGGAAAATAAACATAATGAAAGACATATAATGTGGTGACTATTTCAAGAGCCAGCACCTTTTTCCCAGCATGGCAGCGGCCAACATCAGAGGTCATCTGGTGAAGATGAATGGTGGGAAGTTGAGGCAACATGTCAAAAGTGTGATTTTTTTTACACAAAGAGTGGTGTGCATTCCAGGAGTGGTGGTAAAGGTTGGTATATCAGGGACATTTAAAATACTCAGATAGGCACATGGATGTTGCCAAAATAGTGGGGTTTGGACTGTGAGGTCAGGCAGGATGAGCTTAATGTGGAATAAGTTTATATGGGTAGGTGCAGCATTGTGACCTTACAGTACAGTACTGATCTGTTCCATGTTTGAGCGTTTCAGTTCCTGCTGACCATGCCAATTTTATAAATTTACATTAGGATGGTACAATGGTGCAGCTAGTAAAGCCTCACAGCTCCTGCAACTCAGATTCCAGTATGAAATCTGGTGCTGTCTGCATGAAATTTGCATGTTCTTCCCATGGCCACATGGGATTCCTCTGGATGTTCCTCTTTCTTCTCACAACTGGTGGGTCAGTAGGTTGGTTGTTCGGTGTGTAAATTGCTTCTGGGGTGTAGGTGATTGGTAAAGCATCAGGGGAAGTTATTGAGAATGTGGGTAGAATAAAATTTAGAGTTTGTATAGGTGGATCATTGACTGTTGATATCAAACAGCCTATTTCTGTGTTGTGCGACTCTGACTATACAGGGATACCCTGCATAACACAGTTTTGAAAGGATGGATTTTGATATAACGCGGTTTGACATTTCTGACCCGCAGTTTTAAATTTGCAATGTTAAATTTTTATTGTTGTTGCTATTTAAACCTCTTCATAATACTTTGCAACACTCGAGTTTAAAATATTTGAAATATAGTCGCTGAGCTGTGGAATAGAGAGAGTTAAGTGGCTGCGTTGAAAGTTATTGCTGTCCCCGCTGTGATCGGGCTTCCTGCGCTATCCTGCAGCACGCTGCCTTATGCTGATGGGAATCATTTTCATCTCTGCTCTGATGGAATAGACCGGCGAGTTTTGAACCACTAGACAAAGCCAGTTTGTATGGAGGGGAACTCTTGGAATTTGCTGTGGAATAGAGAGTATTAAGTGGCTGGGTTGAAAGTTATTGCTGTCCCTGCTGTCATCGTACTCCCTGCACTATGCCGCCGAGGTACCGATCTAACTTTGGTGAAAGTCTCATGTGGGCGATTTGACACAAATCTACATCAGACAAATATTTTCTTAAATAAACAATGTTCACTTATTGTTCAATGTAGATCTATTGCCAATAAAGATTAGTTTTATAGATCCATTTATAGGATTGGATGAATGACATTACAGTGCATTGTTAAAATGCTTTGAACAGTGCGGTTTTCCATAGCACTGACTTGCTTGGAACGTATTAACTGTGTACAGGGTATGCCTGTAAAGATAAACCTGATCCTCCCTTTTATGAATGTCTGATCCATGCTTCAACTCCAACATTATTAACATAATTGGGCTGCTCTTCTACCTTTAATACAAGCATTAGTACAACATTGAGCTTCAATGTTATTAAGCTATTAATTATCTCCTCTCAGCTGGTGCACAGAACACTGAAATGAAACACACAGGAAACATTAAAATGTTGATGAAAATATCATCCCACTGAATTTTAATCCAGTGTTTGTTGATAGATCAGAATTTGATGAATCAACCAACAGCTTCTCATTAATGTACAAAATAGATGACATTTGTAAAGATTATATGTGTTTGAAATTGGGCTGTTAGAATGGAAATGAATTTCCAAGTGTAAGGTATATTAATTGGAAGTTCAAATCAGCTAAGTAAGCTCCAGTCCTGTCTGGACACTTTATCTGAAATCTTACAGTTTGGAACTTCAATATGGAAAATGGTAGATGCCAGATAAGTGAATTTGCTGGTTGGTTGAGATTGCGTGTTGCATGGATTGGCGAATTGACTGCTGGGGCATCAATATTAAACTTTCGTATGTTTTACCTATTTATTTTCCGCGATTTTTTTTGCAACTCGTTGCTTGAGTTCCGGATAAAGGGGATTTTACTGTATTGAATTTGGAAAGACACAGATTCTGGAGTATCAGATACTTGTTTTGTAAAAATTAATTGACAATTTGTGAGATTTGTATTGGTCCATGTGCACATGGGTTCACAATGTTCTCTTTACACAGTTGATTTTATGGGGAGGGGAGTTGGTTGGAAAGGGACGGTGGTGGAAGGAAGAGGCAGGGCATGTTACTTCCACCAAACAACTGTCAATTGAAAATATTGAAGCCAGATTCTCAGAGCTCAGTGACTGACCTGATCCATGTTTTTGCGGAATCAGATTTAGAAAAAGGAAAATGTGTTGAATGGTAAGATGGCATGTTGAGGAAAACAATGATAAATGGAGTGATAATGGTTTTGTAATCTGAAGTGATATTTCAACATGTCACCATTTGTAAGTAGGAGAGAACACTGGATAGCTAACAAAGATTTGAGGAACTCAGCAAGTCCCACAGCCTTGAAGAAGGCTCAGATCCGAAATGTCAGTTATATACATTTATCTCTTACGGATACTGTAAGACCTGCTCAGTTCCTCCAGAATTTCTGTGTTTTTAACCTCCGAACAATACTCCTGGATTAATTCTTCCATTCTGTCCTTTTCCTTCTGACACCACTTCATATCAAGGAATGGTCCTTTCTCTTTACCACAAATGACCCTACTATATTTTATGTTATTATCCACCTTTTTTTTCAGTTTGTGGGATGGCACTGTGTACTGGATAGAGTTGTAGTCATTGTGTTCAAGATGTGAATGGATTGGGGTGTGTTGGACTTGAGGGAGAGCATTAGAAAAGTGCCAGTGTGGTGATAGATGAAGGTAGTTCACAGGGTTTTGGAGTGGGGTGAGGATTATATACTGAGTGTGAGCTGACGTGTTTCATTTCAAGTTTGCCCTGGACTTTAGGAGCATCAGGACTGACTTTTCTCCACTACACATCAACAGTTCTGTAGTGGATAGGACCAAGTTCTTTGGAGTTCACTTAACTGGTGACCTGTCGAGGACATACAACATCTCCTCTCTTGTCAGGAAAGTGCAACAGTGACTGAACTTCCTGAAAAAACTGAAGTGGGCAAGGCTCCCAGCCACATTTATGTCAGCCTTCGATAGGAACTCTATTGAGAGCATCCTGGTTGGCTGTGTCACAGTGTGGTATGGTTACTGAAGAAAAATAGATTGGAGGTCAAAGCACAGGACCATAAGAGTGGCAGGGAAGATCGCTGGGGTCTCCCTCTCCCCCCCCCCCCCCCGCCCCCCACCATTGTCCCTCCATTGATGAGATCTATTTAGATCATTGTCTGAAGAGATGTTTGAAATCATTGAGGACCCCTTCCATCCTGTACACAGCATCTTTCAGCTGCTCCCTTCAGGGAAGAGATAAAGGAGTATAAGAGCCAGCACCACCTGGCTGAAGAATAGCTTCTTCCTACAGTGAGATGCTCAACAGCCAAATTAACTGCTCACATTAACTATCTGAGATTCTCATATTCATGAAACAATATTTATTTATTTGAATATATGAATACTTGTTGTGCATATGTATTGTTTGTCTGTGTATGTGTTATGTCTAGTTGTGTGCCTATTTGTTTTGCACTGAGGAAGGAGAACCTTGTTTCATCAGGTTGTACTCGTGCAATCAGATGACAATAAGTTTGACTTGACTTGACATAATAGGGACAGGATAGTAATATTGAGACCATTGTCTCTCCAGCCATTCTGCTAGGATCTACACATATTGCAGAAGAAGGACTATGTAGGACCTATTCAATCCACTTTAAAGCTAAATTTTAATTGAGCACAATCCCTTAATAAAAAGGAAAATGATTACCTACAGTTCATGTAGTCAAAATTACCTAATTTTAGTGTGGTGCAAACATGCATTGCCAAAGGCTTTTACCTAATTTTAGTGTGGTGCAGACATGCATTGCCAAAGGCTTTTACCTAATTTTAGTGTGGTGCAGACATGCATTGCCAAAGGCTTTTACCTAATTTTAGTGTGGTGCACACATGTACTGCCAAAGGCTTTTACCTAATTTTAGTGTGGTGCAGACATGCACTGCCAAAGGCTTTTACCTGATTTTCTTCAACTAGGTTAATATCTTTTTGCATCAAAATGAGAATAAGGTCCCACAAATTCTTCTTTGAATTTTTGCCATCCTTTCCAGAGTGACTTAATGTTCAGCATGGATGTTGATTCAAAGCAAATTTCCAAGGCAGGAATGCTGGATTGTTTGTTTCTCTTTTGGATTACAATGGTACTATAATAATTATAGGTATAATGGGACAGATTTTTTGGCATTGATTTAAATTACATCAGTTTTACCTTCTGACGTAGCTTGATCTATTCTTAACCTCTCTGTAAATATAATTTTGCAGATAATCCTAGTGACAGCAATGTACTTGCCACCTGTTCAATCACTCATTTCCATCTCCTTTCCACTCTAGGTGCAGACATTGTACAGTGGCTGATGAAGACCCTGAACATTGAAGACCCAGGTAAAGAAGTTTAATTATGTGATTTGAAGAAGCAAAAATTCTGAAGGCATAATCTACTCTTGAAAAAGAGCTCCGACCCCAAACTGTCTATTTCTGTCCATGGAGGCTGCCTGCCCTGTCGAATCCTTCCAGCATCACATTGTTTGCTCAAGATCCCATTGTCTTCAGTTCTTGCATTGAGCAAATTAAATCTGTGCAATAAGTGCAGATTTTCACTCCCTCAGTCCTGACATACAATTAGAGAGGAAAGCAGATTGGATGATGTCATGAAGAAGAGTTGAGCCAACCAAGTAAATCATACATAGAAATATTTCTGAGATCATCTTAGTTAACAACAGAGGGATTTTCAAATATATTTGCAGCATTGTATTTCCTCTTATCATATCCAATTAAGATCTTTTGGTCTGGACTCCTTCTCCTTCCATTTTTCCCCCTTCCATTCTCCAGTCTTCATTCTGATGTTTTCCTGCTTTTTACTTATACCTTGAAGAAGAGCTCAGACCTGAATCATCAGTAATATATCTTTACTTCCTTCAGCCAATGCGAGACTGGCTGAGTTCCTCCAGCATTTCTGTGTCTTTACTGGAATCACAGTGTCTGCTGACACTCCTTGTAGCAATAAGGAATTCAAGAAATGATTAGTCCATTAAAAAAATGATAATAGGAAGCTTAAATCTGGATTAATAACTATTAAGTAAGTGGTTGCTTAACATATAGAAGGTATCTAAAAGTTTGGGAAGTTATTTTTTTTAAGACAGAAATATTTGAAAGGTTGGTAAAATGAAGACTTAGTGAACAAGATCAGAAATTGTTGGCACACTCATCAGGTCAGGCAGCTTCTGTTGGGAAGAGAAACAGAGTTAATGTTTCAGGTTAAAGACCTGAATGAACCCTAATCACTTTAATTTGTTCACTGCAACAAAACAGTGGAAACACTCGGCAAATCAGGTAGCTGTGCAGAAGGAGAGAGTGAGTTAAAATTTCAGGTCAATATCCCGATGTCAGAATTCCTTCCCTTCAAAAGTTAGAATTGAAAAGTGGAAAAGGTAAGCTTAACCATATCCCATCCGGAATTGTGCTCCAGTTTTTGGTAGCACAATAGCACTGCTGGAAGAACCATTGCCTTACAGTGCCGGTTCAATCCTGACTTCGGGTGCTGAGTTGCGTGGAGTTTGCATGTTCTCCCTGCGACCCCTTGAATTTCCTCCGGGTGTTCTGGTTCCCCCCTCCCCTCCCCACCAATTAACAAGGAAATGCAGGTTAGCAGGTTAATTGGCCACTGTGGGTAAGGGGCAGAATCTTGGTAGAGGATGTGGGAAGAATTTTTAAAAATGAGATTGATGCATGATGTGTGGAAATGGGCTGTTGGCGATGGGCGGAGGGGCTTCTTTTTGTGTTTTGTTTCTTTTGGACTCAACGATTGTTGGAACATCAAACTAACACTTTGAAGGTGTGAAATGATACTAGGATTTATTGGGTTAAATTATGGAGACATAAATTGATACTGACTAAGGTTCAAATGTATTAGATCAAACTTATTAGATGTCAAATGCTCTGGGAAAGGTGACAGGTTACATTTTTGTGCAAACTTCATTGTGAGTTCAGAAGATTGAGGGATGTGCCTCAATGAAGACCCTGATGTTTAAAATTCTAACAGGATTTGATGCAATAAAAGCTACCTCCTTTCATGCAAGAGCTCAAAACAAAAGAGTAAATAGAAACATTTGAGTCAGCTCATTCAAGGGTGAAATGAGTGAGTGTGACACGCGAACCAGCTCCCAAAATGGCGGTCGCACATCGGCAAAAAGGCTGGCTCCCAAGATGGTGCGGGGCTTCCTTCATCGAGGGGAGAAAGCCTGTGCACGGGAAGAGCCTTTTGCATTCGCCAGTGACATCATATCTGCTGGCAGCAGCGGAAACAGAAGTGCATATAAAGTCAGGCCTGGAGGCCCAAATAAAGTATTCTTGAGTACAACTCCGAATGTGCACATTGTCATTATTGTAGCACATCGCTTTTTCTCCATAAAACAAGAACTGGATCTTCTATCTCAAAAGCTTGTGAATGATGGCGCCTCGTTTTACCCTTACCAATGAGAAGAAATCTTTTCATTATGCTTACCCTATCAATCTTATAGGAATCTGTTAAGTCACCTTCAATCTTTAATTTCTGTGAAAAAGAAAAGCAATAGCCTATTTACCTTGATGATTGTCCTTCTATCTGGTACTTGTAAATTTGTAAATCTTCTCTTCTTAACATCCACCTCTGTAAGTGTATTCTGGACTTCCTAACGGAAAGACCACAGTCTGGCCGGGTCATCGGCATAACGTCGAGCAATGTCACGCTGAGCACTGGCGCAATTCAGGGCTATGTTCTCAGTCCACTCCTGTTCACGCTACTGACCCACAGCTGCAACTCCAGATCCTTCTCCAAAAGAGTCATCAAGTTTGCAGATGTCATGACAGTAACTGGCCTCATCAGCAACAACGATGAGTCAAAATGCAGGGAAGAGGTGGAAACTCTCGTGATATGGTGCAAGAGTAACAATCAGTATCTCAATGTGGACAAGACAAAGGAGATGATTGTGGGCTTTAAAAGGACCAGGAATGACACCACCACCCCCCCCCCCCCACTACACATTAATAGTTCAGAAGTGGAGAGAGTGGACTGCACTAAGTTCTTCAGAGTCCATTTAAGAAGTGGATATAACATCTCTTCACTCGTCAGGAAGGCACAGCAGTGGTTGCATTACCTGAGAAGACTGAGGTGGGCGAGACTACTGGCCACCTTTCTACAGTAGCTCTACCAAGAGCATCCTGGCTGGCTGCATCACAGTTGTGGTATGGTTGCTGTAGAGCATTTAATTGGAGGTCAATCCATAGGACCATAAGAGCCGCAGACAGGATCATTGGGGTCTCCCTCCTGCCATCAACGTGATTCTCTGGGATTGTCATTTGAAGAGGGCTCGCAAAATCTTTGAGGACCCCTATCACCTTGCGCCCAGCCTCTTTCAGCTACTCCCATAGGGTAAGAGATTCAGGAGTATCAGACCCAGAACCACCAGGCTGAAAAACAGCACCTTCCCACAGGCAGTGAGACCGTTGAACAATTACCAGGCAAACCCTCCACGACAATAAGGTATTGTTCTCCCAATTTGCAGGTGGCATCAACTTGGCAGTATATGAAGTCATGGCCAGGCATGCCAGTGTGGCAGTGGTGTGTGGAATTGGCCACTGAGATGTTCTCAGCATAGTGAGTTCAAAATGTGCACATAATACAAAGGAGATGGGAGCTGAATTTTTTTTTTGGTTTGTTTGCCAAGTATTTAATCATTTCCTAAATGGGAAGCCTGGAAACAGTATTCCCAAAACATTACTTAGAGAGTGGGCTCAGAGAAATGCTGCCATCATCATTTACTTTGATATTCTAATAATCTTGATAAGGTTTAAAATTTTAAAAAACAGAAAGGTAAACAGTTGTGGATGTCTTTGAAATTCATTTTTGCTGAAGAACGCAATGTCTCTAAAATAAAAATGTAATCACAAAAGGGAGGGTTGAAAATGAAAACAGATGGTCTTCCACGAGTCGGACGTGTAATACCTGCCGCCGCTGCTTCCTTTCCTGCAGGTCTGCCCTGGTGGTACTTACAATGAATGGCCAAACCACAGATGCACATTGTAACTCCCCAGCCATGGTGTGCCAAATTGTTTCCATTCACTGGAGGGTGCCATCTGCAATGGCGATAGAAGAGGGGATTTTTTTTAAAATTTGGTCATTTGTTTTGCAAATTGTTTAATTATTTATGTGCCCAATTCATTGCACATTTTATCTTCCGGGTATACATTTTGTTGGATGCAGAGTGTGCAAGGCACTGATACCAATATATGATCAGCATTCAAGTTACGCTAGGTTCCCTCTGACGTGAAAGTTGCTGGAGAAATATATCCTCTCACTTCCGGACAAAAATCAAGGAGAGCTCTGTGTTGTTTATAGGCAATAACTGGAGGGTGTAAGGTAAGTAAGTGACACGCCTGACAGGACTCCCAGACCTGACCAGGAGTGTCCAACAAGGAAACACTGCAGTAGGAGTGACATCATTCCGAGCATCTCTGCAACAGAGATCCCGTCGGCAGACAAGGATGGCGCACATCCAGTCATGCCCACATGAATCCCCAAAGTGACACTAAATCACCCGAAATAATTCATTAGAGAAACACAAGGACTATAGATGCTGGGATCTATGAAGCTTGAAGAACTCAGTGGGTTAGGCAACATCCATGGTAAGGTCTTCATGAAGGATCCTGACCCGAAATATTGACTGACTGTTTCTCTACAAGGATATTGGTTAGTCCTTTCAACTTCTCATTGTTTACTCAGAAAAAAGCATCAGATTCACACAAAGAAAAAATAAAATGGGAATAAATAGTGATATGCACCTTATTTTCTAGTTATATATTTTCATTTGGAATGATGCTCTGAGATCGAACAGATGTTCTAAAATGGGATTGGTGATAGACAATAGTCAAAGTGTTCCTTGTTGGACAAAGAAGCATAACAGTGGGATACAGCAATAAGGAGACATAAGATGGGAAGGGTGCTCAGGAGGAATGCTGTTTAAATCACATCAGTGGCTGTAGCAAATGGATTCAAAATATATTTTCCTTTTGCTTATTCATAGGTGAGGCAATACACTTAGGGAGTCTCATTGCAGCTCAAGGATATCTCTTTCCTATTTCTGATCACGTTCTGACACTGAAAGATGACGGGACATTTTACAGATTTCAGGTGAGCAGACATGCCTTGTTCTCCAGAATTAGTGATCGTTCTGTCTAAGGTTGTATCCCAATCCCATACAGGAGAGCTTGAGTTAGAAGGAGAGGCAGGATAGGGCTGGGACTTATTTCTTCCCTGGAACATAGAAGACTTATAGAGATGTTCAAAATCTTGATGGGCATAGATAAGGTGAAAAGTTGGTCTTTTTTTCCCAAGGTGGGGGAGTTTAAAACTAGAGAGTTTAGGTTTAAGGAGAAGGATCTGGGGGGGGGTGGGACAATTTCTTTTCTCGCAGAGGGTGATAGGCTTCTGAAACAAGCTGCCAAAGGAAGTGGTGGAGGTCAGTAGAATTTTAAATTTAAATTTAAATTAAATGTAAGTTTTCAATTGAGACGTGCGGCAAGGTAACAGGCCCTTGCGGCTCATGAGTCCGTGCCGCCCAATTACACCCAATTAACCTACACCCCCACTACATTTTGAATGGAGGGAGGAAACTGGACACCCCCGCCCCCCCCCCCGGGGAAAACCCACACAGACACAGGGAGAAAGTACAAACTCTAGGATTCAAACCCTGGTCCCGATCGCTGGCTCTATAACAGCATGGTGCTAACCACTACGTTAGCCATGCCATCCACGGCCATAAAATTATGACATTTGGAAAATATTTGGATTGGTGCATTGATAGGAACAGTTAAGAAGAATAAGGGTCAAGCACAGGCAAAAGGGACTAGCTCAGATGGATAACTTGGATGGCACAGATGAATTAAGTCAAGGGGCCTTTATCAGGGCTGCATTGCTCTACACCAAGTTCTTTAAGTAGAAAGGCTCATTTGCCAATGCTTGCTTAATACCGTGGCACAAAAATTCAGCAGCTAATTAATGTTCTTCCTCCACATCTTAGGCAGGAAACCATCAAGATAGCAGGGAAATAGTGTTTTCTTTCACCAAAGGGTGAAGGAGTTATCAAATTAAAATAACAAAATTTATTTCCAACACAGTTGATGCAAATTCCAGATATTTAAACCCATACTGCCCATTTAACCCTCCAATCCTTTATGTTTTGGTATTTGGGAGGAAACTGGAGCACGTAGGGAAAATCCATGTAGTCACGGCGAGAACATACACAGTCCTTACTGGCAGATTCGAACCTGGGTCACTTCACTGTAATAGCATTGTGCTAACCATTATATGGTTGAGGAAAGGTATGGGGTTGTGGAAGGGTGTGGGGTTTGGGTTGAGGGGTGGTATAGAGGAAGGGTGTGGCATTGAGGAAGGGTGCAGGGTTGAGAGTGGGATTGTGGAAAGGTGTGGGGTTGGGGTTGAGGGTGCCATTGTGGAAGGGTGTGGAGTTGAAGATGGGTTTGAGTTTTGGAAAGGTGTGGGTTTTGAATGTGGAATTGAGACAGATGTGGAGTTGTGGAAGGGTGTGGGGTTAGGAAGGTGTGATGTTGTGGAAGGGAGTGGGGTTGTGGAAGGGTATGGGGTTGGGGTTTGGGTTGAGGCAGGTTGTGGGTTTGTGGAAGGCTGTGTGGTGTTGTTGAAGGGTGTGGGGTTGAGACAGGTGTGGGTTGTGGAAGGGTGTGGGATTGAGGCAGGGTTTGGATTTGTGGAAGGGTGTGGGGTTGTGGAAGGGTGTGGAGTTGAGATGGGTGTGGGGTTGTGGAGGGGAGTGGGTTTGTAGAAGGGTGTGGAGTTGAGGCAGGTGTGGGGTTATGGAAGGTGTGGATTTGAGACAGGTGTGGGGTTGTGGAAGGGTGTGGGTTTGAGACAGGTGTGGAGTTGTGGAAGGATGTAGAATTGAGACGGGTGTGGGGTTAGTTCAGGTGTGGGTTGTGGAAGGTGTGGGGTTGAGACAGGGTTTGGATTTGTGGAAGGGTGTGGGTTTGTGGAAGGGTACAGGGTTATGGAAGGGTATTGCATTGAGGACAGGAGTGGGGTTGTGGAAGGGTGTGGAGTTGGAGTTAAGCAGTAGGTAGGCATCTCCTCATGACATCACAGACTTTTGAAGGGTCAGTGGCTGAGCATACCTTGGAACTGACACTGGAAGGTGATAATTTCCAAGATCCATGTACCTGAAACACCATTTAAAAAAAAAAGGGTTCTATCCAGCAGATAGGGATATCAGAATGTTTCTCTTTCTTCCAGGTGAATAATTTCTGTTCTCCAAGGTAGTAGACTAGAATCACTGAACCAAATCATCAAAGTGGAAAATCTCCATAAAATATGCATTTCAGAGAAATTTTATTGTTTGGAGACTTGCAGTTGCACAATTAATATTGACCTGAAACCCTGTAGCATGGTAAATTGCTCTTTGCTCCTTAGTAATACGGGTGGAAAGCATTGGCAAATGCAGTTAATTAAAAGCTGCTTTGACAGTTCATATGTGGTGCTGGGTTATGTGGAAGATAGGACTGTTGCAGGTTGGTAATTTCAATCTTTTCTTTCAGTTTTGAAGATGGAAATTGTCTTGCAGCATAAAATCAAACTCATCAAATTGTATTGATGTGGCCAATAATCAAAATGTACCTTGTGGACAAAGAACCCTAACATTGGGGTTTTGCAAAATAAGGGTCATAAAGTGAGAAGGATGCTCAGGAGGAAGATTAAAATGGCATCATGGATTCAAAGTATATTTTATCTTCACTTATTCACAGCTCACAGCAGGAGAATATTTATTGGTATATCCTCATATTTTCTTCTGTGGGTAGCAGGGTTATGTAAATGGTCAATTGAAATAAAAATAAACTGAAGTTATTCTCCAATCTTCTGTAGGCTGGGTTTCATTAGTAAACATGTACCTAGGCTCCTTGATCTCTTCAGGCGTTGTCAGCTTCAGTGCAGTAACAAATAAATCTTCATTATAGGCTCCATACTTCTGGCCATCAAACTGCTGGGAGCCAGAAAACACAGATTATGGTAAGTGTATCGTTTATTGTCTTCTATAATTAACTAAGGTCCGTGAAGGTTGGGCAGCATCAACACAAAGTGAATGTTTCCTGTCAATGACATTTTATCGCAAGGGAGGAGAACTGGAGCAGGTTGAAAGCCGTCCCTATCCTCAAGGACGCTCTTCACACAGCTACCATTGAGACTAAGGAACAGGAGCCTGAAAACAAACACCCAGCGGCACAAGGACAGCTTCTTCCCTTCTGCCATCAAATTTCTGAATAGACAATGAAGCACAGTCATCAACTTGCTTTATGTTGCTGCACAATTTTGTGACGTGTTTATGACAATAAATTCTCCATTAGATTCTGAGAAGGGATTAGCACAGTGAAATAGCTGGTGGAGCTACTCCCTCAAAAGCTCCAGAGACCTATATTTAATACTCACCTCTGGTGCTACATGTGTGAAGTTTGCATGTTATCCCTATGGGTTTCTTCCAGGCTTTTTCCACATTCCAAAAGAGTGTGAGGTTAATTGCCCACTTAAATTAGCCCCTAGTATGAAGTTGAGGGAAAAATATGATGTTGGGGGGGGTTAGCAGGGAATGGGATTGTTCTTTCATCTATCAGTGACACAACGGACCAAAAAGGCTTCCTACGGCATTAGGAAACATGGAAATAAAATATACTGGAAGGCAGAGGAGATTAAATGTCAGTTGTTAATCTAATGTAAAGTTAAAATGGCTGGAAACAGCACAATGAAGAAACAAAATAAGAGTTCGTGAAGTTTGCGTGAAACTCTCAGGATCAGTACCCACAGCTGGCAACCGAGAAAGAAGCGAAAACTGAATATGTCAAGCACAAGTTGAGTCCAGAAGGCATTAATGTGCTCAGAGAATGAGATGCTGGGCTCCACCTTCACGAGAAAGTCGAGGGATAGAAAGCAGTAGCTAAAAAGCCCTCCAACTCTTCCTTAAGGTTTGGACCTGGCGTGACTGCTCGTCCCAGCACTTGGTTCAGCTTGAATGGTGAATACATCCAAACCATGGCCTTCACAATCTACCCCTTGATGCCATTTTCTTTCTCCTTTCTTCTTCAAATACAATGCAATCAATGCATGTGCCCTTCACTTCTGGAAGCTCTAAATCTTTTTAAATTGTGTTTGATGTTTTGATTAATTTTTGGTTTGGAATTTCCTGAACCGTTCACATCCTGCTTGCAAGATGTCGTCCACACTTACAGAGAACTGCAGTCAATTTGCTGGCAGTAGTTTGGTGCTAAGAGGGTTCATGTCAACTCATCATCAAGGCTCTTCACAACACAACTTCTGAGTGTAAATCTAATCATCTTGCTGTATCTCACGAGCCCCACCTACTGAAAAGGTTCAATGGGCAATTAAGCCATGCGCCTACGCTGAACCCACTGTCAGAGCTGTAGTTTCTTTTTGTTTCTAACATTCACAAATATGCAAAAGCTATTAAAAGATAAAATAAAGTAATCAAAACACATTTTAAATAAGAAAATTAAAGCACAAAAATAATTAAAAAACCTCAATTAACCAAAAAAAAGACAGTAATTCCAGAAATAACTCTTTCGCCCTCAAAACTATCCCTCTCCATTGTAAGGATCAGCCATTGCACTGATACCAGGTTAATCTTGATGCATCTTAAATGATCATTACTCCCAAAAGTAAGAAAACTGCAGACAGCTTCCCCTCCACCAGTGGAACTTAGAAAATTTACCGATTTGGACTCCACAGGATATTGATAACTTCCAGTTACATGTGTAAAAGTCCCAAGCATCTTGATAATTGTCTGGGGAAATGAGAACAATTACACACAGAATTGCTGGCATTCATTCCAAAACCTGCTGAGCCAATAATTAACTCATTTCTATTTGGTACAAAATATTCAAAAGGACAAACTTTAGGAGATTACTTTCTCAGGGTGGGAAATCATTCGACTAGATCACAAAGTCTGGGAAACAACATCAGATTTTTTCCACTTCAGTATGTTTCCAAATGGTTATGAAAACAGGTAGAACATAAGGAATGTCACTGATTGGGAATATTAACCTGATCCCAATTCTTCCATCCCCAGCCTAATTAGTGAAATGTGAAGGTTATCCTCAAAAGGCAATACTAAAGATTATTGAAGGTAGAATTTTTAATGAACAGGAATAAATATTGTAGATGTAGAAATAATTGCTTAAATTATTACATTTTCTTTGGCTTGGCTTCGCGGACGAAGATTTATGGAGGGGTAATGTCCACATCAGTTGCAGGCTCGTTTGTGGCTGACAAGTCCGATGCGGGACAGGCAGACATGGTTGCAGTGGTTGCAGGGGAAAATTGGTGGGTTGGGGTTGGGTGTTGGGTTTTTCCTCCTTTGTCTTTTGTCAGTGAGGTGGGCTCTGCGGTCTTTTTCAAAGGAGGTTGCTGCCTGCCGAACTGTGAGGCACCAAGATGGACGATTTGAGGCGAGGTCAGCCCACTGGCGGTGGTCAATGTGGCAGGCACCAAGAGATTTGTTTAGGCAGTCCTTGTACCTCTTCTTTGGTGCACCTCTGTCACGGTGGCCAGTGGAGAGCTCGCCATATAACACAATCTTGGGAAGGCGATGGTCCTCCATTCTGGAGACGTGACCTACCCAGCGCAGTTGGATCTTCAGCAGCGTGGATTCGATGCTGTCGGCCTCTGCCATCTCGAGTACTTCGATGTTAGGGATGAAGTCACTCCAATGATTGTTGAGGATGGAGCGGAGACAATGCTGGTGGAAGCGTTCTAGGAGCATATTTCTGCAATGAGTCAGTTGATCATGGTTGTAACTCTCAACCCTCAGAAATAACACCCCAATTTTAACATTCTCCAAACCTTCACTGACCTGCTCAACCCTGACTTCTGATGCTATCTGTGTGGAGTTTACATCTCCCCAAGGTCCATTCTGAGACTGTGTGAGTTTACCTTATGTACTCCAGTCCCCACCATAACTTGTCCCAAGTGGTAGTGTCTCACAAATTTGATTGAGATTTTTGAAGTGTGACAAAGAAGATCGATGAAGAGCTTGGTACTGGATACTGGATATTTTCTATGTGGATTTTAGCAAGGCCTTTGATTAGATCTCATATGGTAATCAAATCCAGCAAGTCTGATCACATGGATCAATAGTGATTGGCCATTGGATTCAGAATTGGCTTGATGGAAGGAGTGAGAGTGTAGTAGTGGAGTATTGTTATTCAAATTGGAGGCCTGTGACCAGTGGTGTTCCACAAAAATTGTACTAGGTCCACTGTCACAACAACTTTGGTGACAGTATAGTTAGCTTGATGACAGTATAGTATGCTTGTGGATGACACCAAAATTAGTGAAGAATGTTATTTGAGATTAAATAAGGATCGAGATCAGTGGTTTTCAACCTTTTTCTTTCCACCCACATACCATCTTAGGCAATCCCTTACTAATCACAGAGCACCGATGGCATAGGGATTACAGAATGAGTGGAAAGAAAAAGGTTGAAAACCACTGATCTCGACTCACTGAGGAAGTTGACCAGGGTAAATGGAATTTAACTCAGATAAGTGTGAAGTTTTGCATTTTTATAAATTAAACAAGGGCAGGAATTACACAGTAAATTGTAGCACCCGAATAGTGTGGTAGAACAGAGAGAGAAAGAGAGAGAGAGAGAGAGAGAGAGAGAGAGAGAGAGAGAGAGAGATACATAAGAATACATTGATCCTTGAAGGTGGCAAAACAGGGTAGATATATAAGTAAAGAAGGTGCCTGGCATGCTTGCCTTCATCAGACAGGCCATTGAGTTCAGGAGTTGGGATGCCATGTTGGTGAGACCAGCTATAATTGGAAAGTGTGCAAAAAATATTCATGAGAATATGATAGGGACTGGTGGGGTTAAGTTATATGGAGAGGCTGGATAGATTGGGACTTTTTCCCTGGAGTATAGAAGGCTGAGGAGTGGTATTGTAGAGGTGTACAAAATAATGAAGGGCATAGATAAGATCATTAGTCATGGTCTTTGTTTCCAGGATAGAGAAGTATAAAATTAGAGGGCATAAATTTAAGGTGAAAGAGAAAAATTTTAAAGGGACTTGAGGCGACTCTTTCCTTCCCCACAGAATGGTGGGTAAAGACACAAACTCTCAGAGGACATTGTAGAGGCTACAACTGTCATGTTTAAAGGGCATTCAGGCAGGTATGTGGATAGGAAAGGTTTAAAGGATATATGCCAAATACAGGCATATGGGACCAACCTAGGGAGACAACTTGGTTGGCATCGACAAACTATGGTGAAGGGCTTGTTTCAGTGCTCCATGACTCCTAATCTGCAAAGAGTTGATGAAATTGTGGTGAGAATAAAATGGGTAATGAGTAATGAGAGTTTATTTTCATATACCTAAGTACAGTGTGCAGACACACCAAATTTCTAGCTTACTACAGCCAGTCAAATATGTAAGATACACCAACTCCAATAGTAGGCATTAAAGGAAGAATTGATAATAAACATAAAAAGATATTCACAGCGGCAGGTAAGATTAGGTAAGAGTTAAGATATGATTGCTGTGAAAGTGGATGCATGGTGGTCAGTATATATTCTGAAGGGCCTGTTTCCATGCTGCATCCCTCTATGACCTTTTAAATCAAACTTTGCTCTCAATAATGATGAGAGATATAGAAATGGAGGAGTTAATTATTTCCATATTTTGCAGGCATTTTCAGTTCTAAGCTCTTCTAACCCACTCATACAATCATCTAATGCCAAATATGATTTCATTCACACCAACACGATGTAATTTTTCATCATATTGGCATTTAAATACTTCATTGTAAATCCGTTAGCTCTTGGACTAAGTCCAAGATGGAACTTCCTTTTCCCAATTGCTAACACTGCTTCTCGCTAGAGTTAGATTGGATTCCAAATCAACAGGAGATGCAAGAGCGCAAAGTAAATAAAACCTAAAAATCCTAGCTTTTCCAACAATCATATCGCTTAACCTCAAGGGCAAAACATGTTTAAAATTATTTTCAATTGAAAATATGGCATTCGAATTCCCTGTGAAGTATCTTAAAAACTAAGAATTGAAAGGTCCTGTCTCTTAAATTAGTCCTGGGCCTGTAGACCATATTACACTGGAAAACTAGCAAAGTCATGTTGGCCAATACAAGTAGAGGCAGCAAATAATATTTTTACTGCCTATTAATCACCTGCGCCAAGACCACTTACTGCTATACACTCTGTATTGCTTGGGGTTGTGGACTTTGAGAACCCATGAAACTCCGTTAGCATCTTTTGAAGGTATATGGATAGAGAATACACAAGAAGAATTTGAACATCAGAAATGTCCCACAAAATAACTGAAAAATGAGCATGGTGCATTCAGACCTATAACCTTGTGATTACATTTTTTATTTAATTGTTAAATTTAATAATTTTTAAATGTAATTTATTTTAAAAATTTAATTGAATTTCATTTAGATATACAGCATGGTAACATTTGTGTCTCTTCTGCCCATTTCCTACAACCCATTGTCCTGCAACACAGTAGTTTTTGAAGGGTGGGAGGAAACCAGAGCATCCAGACTCGGAGAGAGCATACAATCTCCTGAGAGAATGCTGCATTTGAACCTGTCGCTGGCGCTGTAATAATGTTGCACTAACCACTATGATAATTGTGCCGCCCTTCTTGAAGAACCCTCTCTACATGTGGTTGAAGAGCTGAAAAGGGATTGTTGATCAGAGAATCTTGAAGCCAATATAATAAAAATGTCAGAGACCACAGTGACTGCATAAAAATCATGAGTTACAGACTGTTTCTAGTCGATTAAATTGAGGGCATTGTTGTTCATCTCGTTTTGATCAAACATATAAGATGACCAGTTGAAGTGTTTCATCAATTCTCTCATTGACACAACAGCAAATCTAACAATATAACATATCATTATCATACATTGCTAAATCAATTAAGCAATAACTATTTATGAAATATTTACCTAGGTTACTTTACCAAACTAAGGAAATAATTTGAAATGTTCATGGTAGGAGAATCTAAAACGAAGGGAGGGGAGTACAAAACTAGAGGTCTTGGGTTTAAGGTGAGAAGGGATACAATTACAAGGGTCTTGAAGGGCATCTTTTTTCACACAGGGGCGGGGTGAATGGAATGAGCTACAGGAGGAAGTAGTAGAGGCGAGTACAATTGTAATGCTTAGACAGGTACGTGAAAAGGGAAGTGTTGGAGAGATATGGACTGATCACAGGAAAATGGGCCTAACTTAGGTAGACAACTTGAATGGCACGACAATTTAGGCCGAAAGGCCTGTTTCCATGCTGTAAAACGATTTTCAGCAGTATGTTTTAAGCTATATCCATTGGTGAGAATATGCAATATTCCAACTCTAAACTTTAAGCTTCATTCATTTTTTTTATTGAAAGAAACAAGCTATTCAGTGCAAATGCAGTTTTTTTTCAAAGCATGACAAATTAAACAACTTTAATTGCTTTTAATGTGATGAATTTCTATCTCCTATTCAACATCTCTACCCACAAATTGTAGAAGTATATAAAAGTAAGTTTCCTCCCCTTAAATTTCAAATTTTACCTTGCCAACTTTAAAAGTGACACTGCACTCATGAGGAATAAATAATACATGGACTCTGTGCATGAAAATTTGTGAAAGTGGAGCTAATCAAGCACACAGTTTATTATCAAATAGCTATAAATCAAGACACTAATTCCACTCACAGCTATATAACTCATTCTTTTTTTTAAATAACTTTTTTATTTAACAGTTCACCATGAACCACGTCAGCAACAATATATACAGATATTCAGTATTACTATGTACACAGTGAGATCAATAAAAAGGTAGCACAGGATGAAGCATTTAACAAACAACTTCTCACATCCACGAGATTATCACTCCATCTTCAGAAGAGACAGACTAATACAGCAAAACCTCGTCAGAAAGCGCTAGTTCATACAGCCGAGTCGCGGAACAAATGCATATATTTCAGAGTGCCCACGGATAATCAAACCCAAATATTACCAGTTTTTGAAGGATCCACTATCTATAACTAACAATTTCAATGAAAGAATTGCGGTGATTTTAATATCGGTATTCTGAATTTTAATCAACTTATTTGCAAAGTTTGGGGTCCACAGACACCCACGCTATAAGCGATTCCACGGATTAATGAATCACGTTCTAACGAGGTTTCAGTGTATTGCATTTAGTTTTTTGAGCTGCCAAGTCTCCAATACAATCTTATAAATTCAATTGCACCCCCATGTTTTGAGGCTGTGACTGCAGGATGCAGGCATCCCAGCATTATTTCTTTATATATTCTGTGAACCCCTGTGAAGTTATTATATAACTCTCCTCTCAAATATCTACTTAATCTTTCCTCATAGGACAACCCTCCATCCCAGGAAACAATGTGGAGAATCTCTGTTGCACTCTCTTCCTCTGGTAGGGAGAACTGAAGTACATTATATTCCAGGTGCAGACTCACCATGTCCCTGGGTAATTGCCGTAAAGTATTTATTTACTCTTGTATAATATCGGGTTAAGATAATGGTGCTGCTGCTGCTATGGACCTGGGAGGAGCGGGGGGGCGGAGGCAGATCATCCGTCCTCTGAGGGGTCACACTGTCTGCCCGTCCCAGTGATGAATATGTACATGTTTAAACTGCCAGTGGAATGGGCCTGTTGTCATTTTTTTTACATCAAAGCTGATGGAAGTCCATGCCCAAGGTGACAGCACCCATACCAGCAGCCCTAATTTTGAGAGTTGCAGACTCAAGGGGAGCAGCAGATCAGGGCAGGGAAACAGAGTGTGTATATACTCCCACCCCCTCCCACCCAACTTGGAAGGAGGGGGTGTGAGATAACCTTACACCAGCAGACCAGTGAAGGGCTTAGGAGCTGAAGGACTCATACCAGGCCATGAGTTCCGGCTACTGGCTTCCAGGAAGGACAGGATTCATAAAGATGCTGACAGGCGGCAGAGGAACTGAAGAGCTTTGGGTGCTGACAGTTTCTTCATCACATCAGGGCTTCAGAACCAGAAGCCAGGGAGGGAGATGGATGCCTGGACCATAGATTTACTGCTGGAACTGATAGAAGGCCACACAGTTACACAGGGCACAGCGGCATTAGAGGAAGCAGTGGGATCTGCGAATAGTCAATTTTTATGAAGGGACTCTCTTTTTATTCTTTCTCATCTTGACAGGCACTAGATGTGTGGCACCTCTTTGTGCCTTTAAAACAGAAACAATATATTGTATTATGACAATAAAGGAATCTCCTTCAATACATCCACCTGCAATCAAGGACATTATATCATTTGCCTTCCTCATAACATCCCATATCTGTGTGTCAACTTTCAGTGATTCCTCCGCATTGACAGCCTGGTTCTTCAGGCACTGGTATGTTCAGTGAGGAAAGAGGCACCTGTTCCACTGGGATGGGCTTCATCTGAATCAAGCTGGGATTTCCAAGCTAGATGAGGACCAAATTTACTGCAACCTGTTTTGCTGATGCAACAAAGCTGGGTTCCAGTGTGAATTTTGAGGAAGATGGAGAGTCACTTCAGTGAGGCTTAAACACTTACACCTTTCAGTTCCTTGGCTTATAAAATATCTTTTCTTTTTGCAATAGAATATGATATTCTATTAAGCTTTTTTGTGTCCCATTCACTGAGTCAGATTACTGATTTATTGTCAGAGTACATACCTTACATCACATAAAACCCCGAAATTCTTTTCAGAGACAGAATTACCACAAAGTATTAGTGCAAAAAAATTGTACTCCACATGCACATGTAAACAAATAGAGAAATAAACAAACTGACAAGACAGAGAGAAAAAAAACTAATAAAGTCTAAAAGCAAGAATCCTTAAATGAGTCCCTGATTGAGTTTGTTATTGAGGAGTCTGATGGTGGAGAGGTAGCAGCTGTTCCTGAATGTGATGAGGTAAGTCTTGTGGCACTTATGCCTCTTTCCTGATGCAAGCAATGAGAACAGAGCATGTGCTGGGTGGTGTGGATCCTTGATGATTGCTGCTGCTCTCCGACGGCCGTGTTCCCTGCAGATGTTCTTGATGGTGGGAAGAGATTTGCCTGTGAGGTCCTGGGCTGTGTCCACTATTTTTTATCGGGCTTTATGCTCGGGGCCAATAGTGTCCTCATACCAGACCATGGTGCACCCAGTCAGCACACTTCTTGTAGAAATTTGCTGGGCTCTCTGACGTCATAACAAATCACCGCAAACTCCTGAGGAAGTTGAGGTGCTAACGTGGCATCTTTGTGATTCAATTAGTGTGTTGAGTCCAGGAAAGATCCTCCAAGATAGCGAACTTAAGTTTGCTCTCTATATCTAATCCTATTTAAGCCTCACTGAAGTGACTCTCCATCTTCCTCAAAATTCATACTGGAACCCAGCTTTGTTGCATCAGCAAAACAGGTTGCAGTAAATTTGGTCCTCATCTAGCTTGGAAATCCCAGCTTGATTCAAATGAAGCCCATCCCAGTGGAACAGGTGCCTCTTTCCTCACTGAACATACCAGTGCCTGAAGAAATAAAGCCAACTTCTCCTATATCAATGTTGAGCCACACATTCAGCTTTCTGATTTTATTGACCCAATCCCAATCTATAATGGGCCATGGTCATTATACTTGCTTGATTTCTTATTCAAGATCTAGGGAACAATGACAAAAATAACATTCAGTGTCCATCCCTGGTTGCCCTTGAAAAGGTGGAGGTGCACCATCTTCTTGATCTGCTGCTGTCCTTCTGGTGAAGGGACTCCTACACCATTGTTGGATGAGGGATTTGAGGATTTTGACCCAGAAATTAAGGTAGACTGCCAACATATTTCCAAGTCAGGATGATGTGTAACTTGACAAGGAATGTTCAGGTAATGGTGTCCCTATGTGCCTATGCCCTTGGTAGTAAATATTATGCGTGTGGAACCTATTGGCTTGTATTTCTTCAAGAGAATTGCCTTCCAACCCATCTTGTAGGTTTTCACCATAACAACTGGATCTTTTTCTTTCCACCCCAACTGCAAAAAGACAAATTTAAACCTGGCACTAGGCAGCCAACACTCCCTTTGCGATTCATTCTCATTGATGCAGAAAGTAATATTTATCCTTCCAACTAGCGAGTTCTCAAACATTTCTGCATTTTGCTTTCATGCCTCCAGTTTGATTAGCCCACAATGCCGGTTTGCTCATCTATCCAGCTGTCTCGTTTTTTTTCCACACTGGCTCAAGAACAAAGACTAAGGCTCTGCCTGAGAAAACTCCGAGATTGCCATACCTGCTTCGCTTGTAATTGACCAATTCTGCAGTAGAGAAACCATGGGGCGCGACCAGCCCCAGGAAGAAAATAAATTTCCTCCCAACTGCGACATACGAGTGTTCCTATCCTGGATTCTGGCTCATAACTCGAAACCAATGTCCTTTAAACTGCAAGCACTTCCTGTCACTGAGGATCTCAATGGTTTCCAGCAGTTCTCACATTCAGTAGATTAGTGATGTATCCTACCCTACATATGATAATAATTAATTTAATAATTTTAAAATATAGCTGCACCGTGGATCTTCCTCACCAAAGCTGATTTCTGAAAATCCACAACCAGTAAACTGAGTACTGCACCTGTGCTGCAAACCACTCTGCTTTGGCAGAAGCTACTGTCTTTTATTCCTAGGTGTCACTAATTTTACATCACAGCTTCCCTTAGTTAACCAATCTCAACTGATTACCTCAAGTTCAAGTTTATTATCACCTGACTGTACACGTACAACCAGTTGGAACAGCTTTTCTCTGAACCACACATTACACACACACACACACACACACACACCCACACACACACACACACACACACACACACACACACACACACACACACAGCATATCATAATCACATATATACATAAATATATAATCTAAAATAAATATACATAAATATTTAGGAAGAATTTACTCAGTTGCAAGACACTTTATCAATCTCACAGACAGCAGAAAGAAGCCATTTCCTAGCCTGGCTGTCCTGATTTTGATGCTCCTGTACCCATTTGGCTAAAGGAGCTGTTCATACCGCTTCTTTAGCACAGTGAATGAAAGTTACGAGACTAACAGAATCTAGCAGTAAAACTAAATGAAATAAGTGCATTTTTAAAAATAAATCGCACCCAGCCCTTACTTAACGCTTCATAGACATTGAACTGAGTGGACAATGCCCATTCCCTCAATCCTTTAACCACTGAGGAGTCCCTTTTGCTTTCACTCACATCTTCAACTAGAAATCAGGCAAATTAATGCATATTTTTTCAGGCCCGGCCTTTGTATGAGGATCAGATGTATTAGAAAACTTAAACACCCTATCTTCTTGGTAGAAGTGAATGGCAGGAAGACAATGTGCCATTGATGTAACTCAAATAAAAATCAAATTAAGTGAAATTATTTTGGAAAGGGTTTAAATATTTAAAGAGGGTAAATAATTGTTTCATTTTTTTCACCATCACAGCCATCTACCTGTGCAAGCGGACAATGCAGAATAAAGCAAGATTGGAACTTGCAGATTATGAAGCCGTAGGTATACTAATTTTATAATGGGCAATGTTCTATACTAATCAGTTATTTTGAAAACTGCAGCATGGATTCCAGTTCGAACTTACACTAACATAAATCAGTCATAAAAAGCAGAAACCTGTTTTCTGTAATAACACAAAGCTGTTCGTTCTGCAGGAAAATTTGGCCAGGTTGCAAAGAGCATTTGCAAGAAAGTGGGAGTTCATCTTTATGCAAGCAGAGGCCCAAGTTAAGTACGTAATTCTCAAATTAATGAATGTATAAAGTGAAAAAATAAAGAAGAAAATAACAGGGCTTTTCTCCACGTGTGTGATCTCCAGAAGCATTACCCAAATATGATCCAAGCCTGGAACATGGTTTTAATTGTTAATAACCAGGCTGTGATCCAAAACTGCTCCAGATATGCCCTGACCCAACTGGAGCTTTGCCAGTTGATTTTTAGAAAGTATTTGTAGTTTGGCTGGCCCTCCCTGTTGAGCTAAAGGGGGACAAAAAGCAAAAAAAAATCACTGGGAACCTCACATTCATGTGTACAGTTTAAGACATCATTAACGTAATTTGATACAAAGTCTGGAAAATGATGGACACTTTCAGAACTTCATCTTTTCAGCAATCCAAATAAGATATTTTACCAACAGCATTCAGCTGAGCTTGTCCCGAGTATATTAGCTTTATCCAACCATTAACTACAGCTTATATTTCCTTGCATTATATTGTATTGATAGGAAACCAATAGCAGATATGCAAATCAATCTCCCTTCTCTCCCGGACCAATTTTTAAGGACAGTATTATAAGCTGACAATTCTTAATGGTAAGTGATATCAATGGACATTCCCTTGCAATTATTTGCTAAGAGTTACATTTATTTCCATGCAATGGTCCTATTGCTAATGGCTGCTGCTCCACAAGAATTTTGGGAGCCTGTTTCATTGGGTGTACCCTCACCACTAGGTCAGTAGACCTTTCATATGAGGCCCACGCCATAATTCTTAAGGAAGAAGTGAATTTACCTTGCGCGAACTTGGTTGAACACAAGTGATTAAAAAAATTATCTGCATTTGCCTTTTTAAAATATTTTAATTGATTTTTGATTATAATGCAGTCGAAACAAAGCAACTATGGAGTATTAAGTCTAAATAATGGATTTAATCATTAAAAAAATACAAAAATCATGAAGAGATCCACAATTCACAAACGTATTAATAGTTTTAACCTGATTAAATAGAAATCCAAACTCCATCTTTATCAATGTTGTCTGATAATAAGCATGCTTAATACTTAAAATGAAAACAGAGAGAAAAAGAGGTCAACTATTACATTAAAGACTAAAAAAATGACTCATAAATGCCCCTCACAACATTTGAAATCTTATACCTGAATTATCAATTGAATAATGAATCTTTTCAAAGTTTAAATATGACATAATGTCTCTCAGCCACTGAGCATGAGTGGGCGAGGCAGCATTCTTCAATCTATGTAATATCGCATGTCCAGCTAAAAGAGAAGCAAAGGATAGAGTTCGACATTTAGTTGAAGTCAAAAGAACGTCATCCCGTGCCATTGTTCCAAAAAGGGTAACCAAAGGGTTTGGTTCTAAATTTATGTCAAGAATTAAAGATAAAGTATGGAAGACATCTCTCAAGTATTTTTACAGACAAGGGCAAGTCCAGAACATATGAATTAAAGAAGCTTCTCCTCTCTTACATCTATCACAGCAAGAATTTATATCTGGATAAAAATGAGATAATTTAGCTTTAAATTGTAGTAAGCATTGATGAGCACGTAACAATTAAATCCCAAAGTTTATCTGACATTGAAAGGTTGAAATCCCATTCCCAAGCATTTTTAATTTTAAATCACGGGGCCTGTCTTAAATAATAGATATTAAACCTTTACGAGAAAGCTTCAAACCAAAAAAAAACTAATCTACAAAATTCACATCAGGAACTCCAGAGAGACCAGAAATCTGAGATTGAAAAAAATGCCTAATTTTCAAATATCTGAAGAAATGAGTATTGGGTAAGAAACTTTTCAGCAAGTTGTTTTGATGATACCAAGCTATTGTCAATAAAAAAAATCTTTAAAACATTGAATACCACTCTATGCCATTCCTGAAAGACAAAGTCATGTAAAGAAGGTTGAAAAAAAGATGAGATGAAATAGGACTTGAAAGAGAAAACCTGTGAAATCCAAAATGTTTTCTAAACTGTACCCATATTCTTACAGAATGCTTAACAATAGGATTATCCGTGAACTTAGTTGAAAGAAGTGGAAGTGAAGATCAAAGAAGTGCCAAATTGGAAATATTTTTAGCAGAATTCAACTCCATTGCTACCTATAACAGACGCATTTTAAATTATTTATTCATATAAAGTTCTGAATGTGTACTTTGCTTTTTGCAGACTTTTTGCATGAAAACATCAATGAATCACAACTTCCTATGCCCATTCAACCTCTCTGAATTTGACCTCCTACACAAATAACTTCAAGTGAGCTGGATGAACATCACCTCATCTCCCCACATGGCATGTTTCTTTCAGATAATCAATATTCCAAGATTCATGGTCGGATTTTCTTGAGACAGGCCTAGTTAAATTCACCGACTATGATTTGAAGTGCTTCGGGGTGGGCCGACTCTTGTTTATTGACCACATCATGCAGCTCCACAAGTGCCTGATTGTAATCAGCATCAGGGGAGATCTAAACTTTGATGAGAATCACAGATGAGAACTCTCAGGGTAGATAGAAGGGTCTTCATTTAATTGAGATTTGCTCTAAGACAGGAGATCGACATAGCCCCAACGTCCGTGTACCAGCCATCATGAACTAAAAAGAATACACTGCCCCCTCTCTACAACCTCTCTGCCTGAACATGATCCATATCCCTCCTTTCCCTGCTTATTCGTGTGCCTATCTGAAAGTCTTTCTTCATGCTCGTAGTGAATGAGAAATTCTATTGGGTTATTTTTCAACTGCTGCTTGCTCTCTGATGCACAACCTCCCCACCCTCAGATTCCACCCATGCTCACCTCTCAATTCCCAACACCTCCTCCTCGGATGCCACAATGGTACTTAGGATATTCTATATTTTATTTATTTAAATTTGGATATACAGCATGGTAACAGACCATTTCGGCCTATGAGTCCATGCTGCCCAATTTGCACTCGATTAACCTGCTCCCCGGTACGTTTTAAATGGCGGAAGGAAACCCGAGTCCCCAGGGAAAACCCATGCAGACACATAAAATCTCCTTACAGACAGTGCCGGATTCAAACCCCAGTCCCAACTGCTGGCGCTGTAAAGCCATTGAGCTAACCACTAACACTAACCATGACACCCCAATATTGGATTCATTAGCGATTACATTCTCTTCTGGAAGAACTCAAGTTATTTTGTATTAGGAATAGTAAGGAAGGATTATTCTTGCTTAAAGGGTGAGTCAAGTTTGCTGTCCGTGTTGGCGTACACTATCCATGTCATTCTCAATGTAGCGCTATCAGCTAGGTTTTTCAAGAGCAACAATGAACAGAAATGATGAAAATACTCTCTGAATAGAGAAACAATATTATCATTTCAGCCTTAGGTCAGCACCCAAGCTTTCACCCATCTTTTTCTGCACAATTCATTTTGACTGGACTGGCATAACTCTTCGAATGGTCAAATGAACTCATATGTGCTACCTTGGGTAATGGAGAACGTAGTCATGATGTAATTGGTGTTGAAGATAAAGGGGGAGTGGTTAACAAGGTATATGAACAATTTCATTACTCATCACAAAGAGGAATTTCCTTTGAGAAGAAGAAACACAATTGAACTTCAGAATCTGTTATTTCTGCAAGGCTTAAGTGCAACCAAGCAACAACAGTCATGTAATTGCAGAGTTTCCTTTGGAAGTTGATATCATCTTCTTTTAGAATTGACAGGAAGAAGGATAAAACAGAACGCAAGATCCTAGACAGTCAAGAAAGAGCCTTCTGGGATGTCCATCGACCTGTTGTGAGTATATCTGAATTTTACCATAACTGATTTGACTATATGGTGTCGTCGTAAGGATTTCAATCCAAACTCTGTTTCAGAAACGTAGATGTGTGGCTTTCAAACTACGAATAAAATGTAAGCATGAGCAGTTTGGATCTACAGCAATGATCATGTGAATTCAGGGCAGGAGGAGACTACTTGGCCCTTCAAGCCTTCTCCACCTCTTAATAAGATTTATAATTTAATGATACAGCATGATAGAAAGCCCTTCCAGCCAATGAAACCTGTGTAGCCCAGTAACACTTAATTAACTTACCAATCCTGATCATTTTGGAGAGAGGGGAAAAAAACCAGCATTGTAATTATCCATTAACAGAAGTTTTCACTGGAATGCTCTTGGTAGTTTCCACACATTTGGTTAAGATAAAATAAAATAAACCAATTAACATCTGCATTTTTGTTTCTATTTCAAAATTTCAGTGTCAACAGTTTTTTTTTATATCAATGTTGGCCATGGGGGTGGGGGGGGGGGGGGCGGGGTAATGATCTGTTGCAGAGATATGTCCTCACAGTTTGCAGAGGTGAGGAAATTGGCAAAGATAATAACAGAAAATTGAAATGCAATGTGCAATGGGAAGTCCAATAGTCATTTACTCTCGTGAATTCTTTTAATAAAATCCTCCTTTATTGCTCCTCCTGTAGCCTGGCTGTGTGAACACCACAGAAATGGATATCAGGAAATGTCGAAGGATGAAAAACCCTAACAATGTAAAGAAGGTGCGTACAAGCAGGTGGCTCACAATCTATTCTCTACGTTTCCTGCCATTCATATTATCATCGTGCTAATTTGAAACAGAAATTTTGAATAAAAGCCATCAAAAGCCCTATTGTTCCATAACGAGAATTAGAATTGGGTAATCAATGGATAAATAGGTTCTAAAATGGTGCAATAAATTTAACCCAGCAAATTTGTTTTCAATATTTTATTGAAGTTTAGAACTTAAGTTAATAAATGTATTACTTTAATGCAGCAGCTGTTAAATAATGGTGAGAGGAAATCATTCCATCAAGTGATGGTTGCAGAGTTTTTCAGTTTTTAGCTCTTCAGAATGGATCAAAGTGAAGATTTACCTTTCTAGTGACAAGAGCAGAGAGATGTGCTGTAACATGAAGCCCTCAATAAGATCAGAGGGAATGCATTAAATTATTTATAACCACAATCCAACCCATCTGGGAATGAAAAGATAATGGCTGTTTCTTTGCTTTATCTCCCAGTAACAAGCAGGATGAATCTTTGCTGCCATATACAATTAAATCCAAACATATAGTAGTTTATGAAATAAGTATCATATATTTTGGAAAATATGCTGCTCATATTTGCACAATGTGGATTCGAATGTTTAATAGACTCTCTGAAGTCCTTACTTCTTGGTACCCTTCAATATGAGATTTTATGAAATATATATAGTTTATTCCCTTGACATTCTCCAGTCCTTCCTTTTCTATTTTCATTCTTTGTTCTTCTTTTTCTGGGGCTATGGTGTGGGTAGGGTGGATGGTGGTGGGGGTGTTTAATGTATAATGTGTGAAAGTTTTTTTTATTGAATGAAATTTATTTACTCTTGTGGATTAAAATTTGGAAATAAAATATTCAAAACAAAATCTAAACATATAGAAATCTCTGGAAAGAATGGAAATAAGAAAGCTCATTGAATATGTTATATAGTCAAGATAAGGTGAACTATTTTGTAACTGCATAAGACTGCACCCTGTAGTAACTGTAGTCCACCACTATGGGTCATATATATGTATATGTGTAGGAGTGTGTCTGTGAACAGTTTCATGAGATGGTGGAAGGGATCAATAAGTAAAGACTCTTTTGTTATTTGAATCTTGCATCTCTAAGTTATTTAAGAAGCCTCCCAAGTAACACAGACATAACATGGTGGCAGTGGTATAAGAGAACAAGAATAAAGCAAGTCACTGAAATACAAAGGGGAAGAAGAGAAAAAACATTACTGGAGAAAATGGTTGGAGCAACAGCAGTTCACCCAGTGATGGATGGGGAGGCTGAAGACATTGTTGAATGTTTCAGCAAAAGTGCAATTTAACATTCAAAACCTATTTTAAAAATTGCAACAGCAGAGGAGATGGTCAGTTCTATACTTCTCTGGACAGGGGAGCAGGGCCTTGACTTATTTAATAGCTGGGAGCTTACAGAGGTGGAGAAAAATTATCCAGAGCAGATATTTGCAAAGTTTGCTTCTCACCTTGAACCCAGGTCTAATCATAGAATTAAATACTATGAATTTCAAGGCTTAATACAAGAGACTGATGAAACTGTTGATAACTTCCTCACTAGACTAAAATATGTTGCTACAAAATGCAGATTTAAGGATAAAGAGGAAAGATTAGTTGATCAACTAATATAGGGGGTGCCCATCCCGAAGTGCAAAAATCGCTTATAGGGAAGGGTAGCCTGAGGCTGGTCAAAGCTATAGACACAGCCAGAGCCTTTGAAGCCATGAGGATGAAAATGAAATCCCTAGCTATGCAGACCCACCCACAGCAAAGGGTTGATGCTGTAAAGAATACATTCAGAAAAGTGCAGGCCCCCAAGACATGCAGGAAGTGCGGCAGACAACACCCTTTCGATAACCAAAACAAATGCCCCAAATATGGTTCTGAACATAGAGCCTGTGGTAAAGCAAACCACTGGATGAAGATGTGCAAGTCTGGTATGAAGAAAAAAGTGATAGCAGTGGAGAAAAAAGACAAGAAGATCCACCACATAAAAGGAAACAACAATGAGGACTCTGACACCAAGATACTGGACAAAGAATCCATATACATTCATGAGATGTTGGATGAGATGAAAGAAGGAAGTGAGTTGCACACAAGAATCCAAATACAGAGGTCAATCCAGAACAAGCCTATGATATTTAATCTAAAGGTGAAGCTGGATGCTAGATCACAAAGCAACGTCCTTCCACTCAGATTCTACTGCCAGATGTTCCCAGAGAACATAATAAAAAGATATCCAAAAGATAGTGCATTGGAAACAGCAAATATCACATAAATGGCCAATGGTGGACTCACGATCAAGCAGCCAGGGAGAGCTAAGATCAATGGCTGCCATAAGGGAAAGGATAACCTCTGTACTTTCTACATGGTAGAAACAGACAGACCAGCAATTCTAGGTCTGGATAGCTGCTGGGTGTTGCAATTTATCTCTGTCAATTATGAGATCCAGATGAAGAACCTAACCAAAAGGATGCAAGTCATAGCCAAAGTGCCTGAGCTGACTGCTTGGGTAAATTCCACAGAAGTACCTACTAGGCCATGGCACACAGTGGGAGCAGACTTGTTCACTGAGAATCAAGAGTGGTATTTAATAGTAGCCAGCTACTACTCTAAGTTTCCATTCATCAAAGGGGTGAAAGACCTGAGAGCGTCAAATATCACCTCAGAAATGCCAGCGCTCCTTGCTGAACAAGGAATACACGAGCACAGTTCATGTCACAAGAATTCAGAAAGCTGGGTGCAGAATATGGGTTTGTGATCACTACATCATCTCCATACTATCCCAAAGGTCACAGGTTCATTGAAAGACAAGTGCAAGCTGTGAAACGCACACTAGTTAAGTGTCGCAAAACAAAAGAAGACCCACACCTAGTTCTTCTATTATTAGGGGCAAGACCTTTAAGGGCTGACATGAAGTTCCTGGCAGAACTTCTAAATGGCAGGAGATATAAAACAACTCTGCCAAGCAAAATGCACCCTCCAGAAGACCAGGAGGAAATGAGAAGAAGACTGGCTGACAAGGAAGAAGAAGGATGCCAGCATTATAACAGACATGCACAAACACTGCCAGAACTCTTCAGAGGGCAGCACGTGCATGCATATTCAAGAGCCGATGTTGAAAATATGGTCCCCAGTAAAGGTCATCAGAGAAGCTGAGACACCAAGATCATACATTGTCGAAACAGACTCTGGCAATCAGCTGAGGAGGAACAGAAAGCTTTAATCCCAACAAAGACTACAACTCCAATATCAAGTGAGATATCAAGTGAAGAGATAACAACCACTAATACCGAAACATCAACACAGCAGTTGTCAGGTGAAGCACAAGCTACATCACCTACACGTGTACCAGCAACACAGAGCCCAACAGTCACAAGATGGCAAAGGAACATACTGTCACCAGTGCAATATCAATAAGAACTATTTAAAAATAGTTGTGCAAATAAACTAGCATACAAGTTCAGTTACTCAAGTTGCACTGGAAAGAAAATGATAAAGAACACTAAATTTTTCTTTACCTTGAAAAGGAGAGATGTTATATAGTCAGGATAATGTGAAATATTTTGTAACTGTGTAAGAAATACACCCTTCTCACTGTAGTAACTGTCATGCACCACTGATGGGCATATGTATAGGAGTGTGTGCGTGAACAGTTTCATGAGATGGTGGAAGACATCAGTAAGTAAAGTCTCTTTTGTTATTTGAATCTTGCATCTCTAAATTATTCAAGAAGCCTCCCAAGTAACATAGAGACATAACAGAATACATTCAGCAACTTAAGTTCCACAGGGTAGAGAATTCCAAAGCATTATCACCTTGGTGAAGATGTTTCTTCAAGTTTGATCTGAGAAGAGCTTCTACAAAAAAAATTCTAATGGGTCTTTAAATTCTGTATGCATTTGGGCTGGTAAGACCCAATTGGTGAATATGACCAAGACAGAGTTTGACAGATTCTTCAATATGAATGGAATCAAGGGATACAGCATAGGGTTCATACAGTAAAGTAGCAGTGAGGTAAATGATTAACCCCAATCAAGTTCAAGTTCATTATCCTTTAACATTTATAATATTTTTATTGAGTTTAACATAATAATCCTACATGCATAGTCTATTAATAGAACATGTTCCGTGTGTGTGTCTCTCTCTTTGGCTTGGCTTCGCGGACGAAGATTTATGGAGGGGGTAAATGTCCACGTCAGCTGCAGGCTCGTTTGTGGCTGACAAGTCCGATGCGGGACAGGCAGACACGGTTGCAGGGGAAAATTGGTTGGTTGGGGTTGGGTGTTGGGTTTTTCCTCCTTTGCCTTTTGTCAGTGAGGTGGGCTCTGCGGTCTTCTTCAAAGGAGGTTGCTGCCCACCAAACTGTGAGGCGCCAAGATGCACGGTTTGAGGCGATATCAGCCCACTGGCGGTGGTCAATGTGGCAGGCACCAAGAGATTTCTTTAGGCAGTCCTTGTACCTTTTCTTTGGTGCACCTCTGTCACGGTGGCCAGTGGAGAGCTCGCCATATAACACGATCTTGGGAAGGCGATGGTCCTCCATTCTGGAGACGTGACCCACCCAGCGCAGCTGGATCTTCAGCAGCGTGGACTCGATGCTGTCGACCTCTGCCATCTCGAGTACTTCGACGTTAGGGATGAAAGCGCTCCAATGGATGTTGAGGATGGAGCGGAGACAACGCTGGTGGAAGCGTTCTAGGAGCCGTAGGTGATGCTGGTAGAGGACCCATGATTCGGAGCCGAACAGGAGTGTGGGTATGACAACGGCTCTGTATACGTTTATCTTTCTGAGGTTTTTCAGTTGGTTGTTTTTCCAGACTCTTTTGTGTAGTCTTCCAAAGGCGCTATTTGCCTTGGCGAGTCTGTTGTCTATCTCATTGTCAATCCTTGCATCTGATGAAATGGTGCAGCCGAGATAGGTAAACTGGTTGACCGTTTTGAGTTTTGTGTGCCCGATGGAGATGTGGGGGGGCTGGTAGTCATGGTGGGGAGCTGGCTGATGGAGGACCTCAGTTTTCTTCAGGCTGACTTCCAGGCCAAACATTTTGGCAGTTTCTGCAAAGCAGGACGTCAAGCGCTGAAGAGTTGGCTCTGAATGGGCAACTAAAGCGGCATCGTCTGCAAAGAGTAGTTCATGGACAAGTTTCTCTTGTGTCTTGGTGTGAGCTTGCAGGCGCCTCAGATTGAAGAGACTGCCATCCGTGCGGTACCGGATGTAAACAGCGTCTTCATTGTTGGGGTCTTTCATGGCTTGGTTCAGCATCATGCTGAAGAAGATTGAAAAGAGGGTTGGTGCGAGAACACAGCCTTGCTTCACGCCATTGTTAATGGAGAAGGGTTCAGAGAGCTCATTGCTGTATCTGACCCGACCTTGTTGGTTTTCGTGCAGTTGGATAATCATGTTGAGGAACTTTGGGGGACATCCGATGCGCTCTAGTATTTGCCAAAGCCCTTTCCTGCTCACGGTGTCGAAGGCTTTGGTGAGGTCAACAAAGGTGATGTAGAGTCCTTTGTTTTGTTCTCTGCACTTTTCTTGGAGCTGTCTGAGGGCAAAGACCATGTCAGTAGTTTCCGCACTGTGATTCTGGGAGAATATTCTCGGTGACACTAGGTATTATTCTATTTAGTAGAATCCTAGTAAAGATTTTGCCTGCAATGGAGAGCAGCGTGATTCCCCTGTAGTTTGAGCAGTCTGATTTCTCGCCTTTGTTTTTGTACAGGGTGATGATGGTGGCATCATGAAGGCCTGAGGCAGTTTTCCTTGGTCCCAACAAAGCTTGAAAAACTCATGCAGTTTGGCATGCAGAGTTTTGCTGCCAGCCTTCCAGACCTCTTGGGGGATTCCATCCATACCTGCTGCTTTGCCACTTTTCAGTTGTTCGATTGCCTTATATGTCTCATCCTGGGTGAGGACCTCATCCAGCTCTAGCCTTAGGGAGTTGAGGGAGCTGGAGCAGGGCGGAATCTTGGACTGAGCGGTTGGCACTGAAAAGAGATTGGAAGTGTTCTGACCATCGGTTGAGGATGGAGATCTTGTCGCTGAGGAGGACTTTGCCGTCTGAGCTGCGCAGCGGGCTTTGGACTTGGGGTGAGGGGCCGTACACAGCCTTTAGAGCCTCGTAGAAACCCCTGAAGTCGCCAATTAATATAAATGTGATCCAAAGCAAAATTCATCCATAATTGTTAATTTGACATTATTTGTTAAAATGATTATGAATATAAACCAATTGAGTTACATTATATCAACACTCACCACAACTCAGTATAATACCAAACTGATTGATAAGATCTAGGACAATCATAATTAAACCATATTTGATCAATTGATCTAAAATCAGAATAAAAGAAAAAAAGGAAAACAAAAAAAACCCCTAAAACTACCTCTAATCTACCCCTTCCCTATAATCAAGCAAAAAGGTTCAGAAATGGACTTTCAGAGAGTAGAACATCCAACTTACCTAAAACTGCCATCATGATAGTATTCAATGAATGGGCCACACGTCTTTTCAAAATTCTTTAACGTTGTATCTAATTTTCTCTAATCTTCAATATTTCATTATATCATGTACCCACTGTGCATGAATCCGTGAAAGTTCATCTTTCCATTTCATTAAAATTGCTTGTCAGGCTATCAATGTGCAAAAAGCTAAAACATTTTCTTGAGATGCAGACAGAGGTATATCCGCTTCACGAGAAAAACCAAACAAGGCAATTAAAGGGCATAGGTCTATTTTGATCTTAAAAATCACTGATAAAGATTGAAAAATATTCTCCCAAAATCTTCCTAAATTGGGATACTCCCAAAACATATGAATCAAAGAAGCTTCAAAAATTTTGCACTTACATAATGGATCAACATCTGCATTGAAACAAGATCATTTGTGTTTGGACATATGTACTGTATGTACCACCTTAAATTGTAATAAACAATGCCTTGCACAAAACGAGGAATCGTTGATCAAACTAAGAGCAGAAAACCAGTCCTCGTCTGAAAATGTTAAGTTCATTATCATTATCATCAGTAAAACACAACGAAACAACGTTCTCTGGTCCTCGGTGCAAAACATGCAGACACACAACTAGACATAACACACATGTAGAATGAAACACGAAAGTCTGCAGATGTTGCGATTGTCGTAAAATCACACCAAAATGCTGGAGGAGCTCAGCCAATCTGTTCAGCGTCAGTAAAAAAGAAAAGATATATTGCTGACATTTTTGGGCCTGAGCCCTTCTTCAACGAATAAGGAGAATAAGCCAGAAGCAGGAAATATCAGAAAGTCTCAGAATTCAGACAATGTTGGCTGGGGGAGGAATCCAGACCAATAAAAGGTGCTAAATGGATATGATAAGGAACGAGGTAAGAATTTATCATTTTTGTGTGAAAGGCAGCGAAGTGGAGAATCAGTGCTGGGGAAGGCGACAGGGGAAAGCAGTGGGGGGGGGGGTGTTTAATGAAAGCCAGAGGTCGATATTAATGCCCCATCCATTTGGAGGGTACCCAGTTGGAAGATGAGGTGTTGTTCCTCCAATTTGTGGATAGCCTCAATCTGGCAGTGCATGAGACCATGGACAGCAAAGGAATAAGATAGGGAATTGAAATTGGTGGCCACTGTGAGATCCAAGCTACTGTGGCGGACAGAGCCGAGATGCTCCAAAAAGCAATCTCCCAGTCTGCATCCAGTCTCTCCGATATAGAGGAGATCACAGCAGGAGCACCAGATGCAGTAGATGACCCTTGCAGATTCATGTGAAATATTGCTTCACCTGGAAGGACTGTTTGGGGCCATGAATGCTGGTGAAGGAGAAAGTGCGGCTGCAAGTGGGGCATCTCCTGTGGTCATGAGTAGGTCCCAAGGGGACGATTGGTGAGGAGAGAGGAGTGGACAAAGGAGTCATGGAGGGATTGGTCTCTGTGGAAGACAGAGAGGGGAGGAGGGGGTGAATGTGTGTCTAGTGGTGGGATCATCCAGTAGGTGGCAGAAATTTAAATTGTAAATTTAGAATACAGCACAATAACAGTCCATTTGGCCCACTAGTCCATACTGCCCAATTTACACCCAATTAACCTACTCCCCTGGTAAGTTTCAAATGGTGGGAGCAAACCAGAGGCCCGAGGGAAAACCCAAGCAGATACACGAAGAACATACAAACTCCTTACAGACAGCGCGGGATTCGAACCTTGGTCCCGATCGCTGGAGCTGTAATGGTGTTGTGGTAACTGTGTCACCCCAAATCGCGGAGCAGGATGTATTGGATGCAGAGGCTAATGGGGTGGTAGGTGAAGACTAGAGGAATCCCGTCTTTGTTGCGCAAAGGGGTGGAGGGGGCCAGGGTAGAATGTATGGGTAATGGAGGATATGCAGATGAATGCCGAGTTGATGGTGGTGGAGGGAAAGCAAAGTTGTCTGATGAAGGAGGAGATCTCTGATGATTTGTCATGACCTTTTCTTCTGAGATAGAGCCAGAGAGATCAAGGAAAGGGAGAGGGTTGCTAGAGATGGACCAAGGCTCATAACGCACATGTAGATTAGCAATGCATACGCAGGACAAATATACATATATATATAAATAAATGAATATTTGGTTAGTAGATTTTAGAGTCACAGGTGGTTAACGTGAGCAGTTCTATTAAATATGAAAGCAGGCACGATGGAGATTTTGCTATATATTGTTGATAATGTTGCCAGATAAATGATAAAATAAGTGGCTCTAAGATTTGTACCATGTGACCATCTGTTCTCCACAACTGTATTATTATATCCTGAGTATAGCATTGGCAAGAACCTGTTGCCTGGATAAGGCTTACCACACTGAGAAGAAATACCCTCTTTCCTTCTTTCTTCCTGTCAACCCTTTAGTTTAATAAAGCACGCTGTTAGTTTATTTTTCTGGACTTCCTCCATACTTCCTCAGCCAACACCTGAGTGTGGACTCAATGGATGAAAATTAAGAAAGCATATGGACATGTGCTGAGTGATAGTGAGCAGTGTGGCCCAAGTGCAATGTGCCCAAGCACTAATTTCCAAACAAAGAATCCGTCTTAGCAAAACTGGAGGAAAGAGTTTACACTCCACATTAATCGGTTTTGTGAGCCAAAGGGCCTGTGACATGTGACTCTAATTCCACGTTCAATTAAATGAACTCTTCACAATAAATCAGAATGGACCAAAGCAAAGATCCAATTTACCTTTCTGGTGACACGGTGCTGCAACATAAAGTCCTTCAATAAGACCAGAGGAAATGCATTAAATGATTTATAAGCACATTCCAACCCACCTAGGAATGAAAAATTAATGGCTGTAACTAGGCTTTTTCTCTCGGTCAAGAGAGAACCGCAGTTTTGCAGGTTTGGATGATCTTTTTATCAGAGATTGGATGATGTATGAAATCTGGGAGTCCTGATCAAAGTCATCACTGTGCATTTAATTCTGGAAACATTCATATGGAGCTGCAGAGCTGGGGAACTCGCGAAAGCCAAGTTAGGGAGGTTGGATGGCTAAAAGAAGGAAGGGCAAACCAAAAAACCTGCAAGCGAGGATGGGTAGGGAGTGGGTTTGATTGGGAGTAGAGAACAAAAGGAGTTTGCACAATCTACTATGGTTACACATGGAACAGAAGGCCACATGGTGCAATTCTTGAATTGTACCATGTGCGACACAGGCAACACATTCAAGATGATCCACTCTCAGTATCAAATCTAGTCAGGTTGTCAAAGGTTGTGGGGAGAAGGCAAGAGAATGGTGTCGAGAACAAAAAAATACATCAGCCATAATTGAAATGGTGGAGCATACTTCAAGGGCCAAATGGCCTAATTCTGCTGCTACATCTTTTGGACTAAATTCCCATCCTCCTCTTCATATTGTCTTTAGTTCTCCAATAGTGATGTGTAAATTGAGTAGAAACTTTTGACTTCCTTCACCAATATGGAAAGTTTTCAGGTATTGTTGGTAGAAGCTGACAAATAAGTAATTTGCTATAAGATTCCTTTGAAATGTTTTGACGTCTGCATTACAAATGAAGTTATCAGTTAAAAGGAGAAAGCTTTTAGGGATTCATCTGCTGATTGTTAGTTACACTTATACCTGGACAATGTAGCACTCATTTTTGGGGTCAATTGGAAGGTGAAGTATTGTTGATTTATGATGGTGTATTTTTTTTCTGTCAGTCAGTGTATGGGATTTCTGAAGATTCACAAATGCAGAGTCCTGTACATAGAGTCGCACAAACAGCTAAGAAGCCTGCAAAAGATGATCTGAAGAAACAGGTAGATAAAACAACGTGGTTGTGCATCTGTTTCCTCAGTAAATTTCATAATCTGTAGGCCTTTTTTTATCGAGGTAAAAAAGTGAATGGAGAGGTGGATATTCTCTGCCTTTACATCGATTCACCTATCTGCATAAAAACGTCGATGGCAGATGCTGGATGCAGACATCATTTCGTCTGGGGAGATGGATAGTCCCATAGGTGAAGCAAGTCGCTCCACCTCGCTCCATAAAGGCACTGCCACTAAAGCCATCTGCTTAGGGCCGGGCTGATGATGTCGCAATGACGCCATCAGACTGTGACTCAGGAGCCACCACCAGGGCTCCCACGGTGATTGGTGCTGAGGTTAGGGCTCCCTCCTGCCGCCCAGAAATATCCTCCTCCCATTCCCCCTTCACCAAGGCCGCCGAGACCAAGGAGCCGGAGAGCAGTGAGGAACGAGAGAGAGTGGGAATGGGTGTGCAAGCTGCGTGGAAGTGGAGGGAGTCCAGCCCGAAGATCGTGGAGGCCCAGCAGGGTAAAGAGAGTCAAAGCCTACTGAGCCGCTGGTGCCAGAGGGTGAAGGGACCAGGTTGCTAAGCTCCAGGGCCTGGGAGGAAGGAGGACAGATGTTGGGGAGTGGAGACAGAGAAGCAGAGCCAGGGTGTCTGATGGATGCAAGAAGGGAGCGAAGAGCCATGGTTGGCATACCAGAGGGGCAGAACTGGGCAGAAGAGCTGGAAGAAGGATCAATAGCCATCTTCATTACCCATAATCCCCCACGCAGATGGAACCACTCTGCATTTCCCAGAGTGGTTCCAGCTGTGTGGGGAATTGTGGATAGTGTTGGACTCTGGCTTTAATTTATTTACTCTTAATTTAGTCTATGTGTGAACTGAGTCCAGCGCGTTCGTTGAATGAAGTGATAGGAGAAGGTATTCGGTTCAACAGTCAGTTTATTACACCACACAGCACAGCACAGCACAAGAATAAAACTTAACAGAGCTCTGGGTCAGTCTGTTAGTTCATAGGTCACCTGCCAGTGAGCTACTCCCCGAGACTGACCCCTATTGTCCAGTTGGCACAGTTTATATAGGTCAATCTTATCACACAGAACAAAAGTTGTTTTCCCTGCTAGATCTTTTTGCATAAGGGTTATCACAAGTCATCTCCTGTTTTGCAGATTTCTGGGGTGTAGCCTTCCCATGTTAATCCTCCAGGCCAGACTATCCTGTTGTTTAGATCTGAAATTAATTCATCCCCAGATATTTCTAATCACCATTCGGTCCCTGTCTGGCCAATTTCTGCTGTTCTCTTTAACACCTCCTCGTGCCTTAATCTTCCTCCTAGACTGGTTTTCCATTCCCTTTGATTCTTGCGGGCCATTCTTTGTTCTGATCTGGCCTGTGTCTCCTGTGCTACTTCCCACCTCCTTCAGTTGAGCATTCCTCCTAAATCGTTTTATGCATATCCTCTCCCTGTATCTTGGGAGCAGCCAATTTTGTTCAGCCAACTTTGCTCCAGGCTGTGACAGCCACTTAGCCACATTCCTCTTTCCCTGACTCATGCAGTACAAATAAACTTATTGATTAATCATTTATTTCATAATGTTTTAACCCCTAGATTCCAACAGTCCCCCTTTTGGTCTCATGAAAATGAGACCAACCACCAGTTAACTTATTAGATAGAGAAATCCGGGTTACATGCCAGGGTTGGCATTTCTGATCCCTTGTAATCATTACACTCTTGAGAGGGCAGTAGGGACAAATACATGCCTTGGGGTCTGGGGATGTCTCTCTGTGACAGCGCTCGTTGAATGAGGCACTGGAGGCAGGGAAGGATGCACGGGATCAGAATCAACGCCAAAACCGCAAATCCAGCAACTAGCACTATAGTATGTATCCATCCCCAGTCTCCAGAGAACAAATTTCCCAGCCATGCGCTGCCCAAGGGTCGCCAGGTCTGAACCGGGACATGAGCTAATTTGCGAATACCTGAAGAAATCTCCTTTACTGCTTGCCCATTGTCATCGATTTTTAAACAACAATAGATTCTACCATCAACAGTCCCCGGAGTCCAATATGTTCTTTAAAGGGACCCGTTCAGAAAGTTCTTAGTCCGTAGTTGCTCACAGGTTCTCAGTCGCCGCCGTACGAATCTGTTCCAGTGTCCGTGCTGGTGGGTCCGTGGCTGCACACTGACTCCAATGATACCACGTCTCGCCTTTTCCCTGTAGTCGAACCGCGTGGGACGTCCTCTCCACCACTCGGTAGGGTCCTGTCCACCTGGGCTCCGACCACTTTCCCTTGATGACCTTTAGCAGAATCCACTCCGCGACTGAAGGTATCGGTGTTTCCCCTTCTCTGTTGGGACTTGTGACCTGTTGTGAAAAATCTGACACCAGAGCCGTTAGTTTATCATAATACAGCTTGCATCCCATTGAACTTACCTCATTCTTCGTAGTCTGACTTCCGGCTCCTGGTCCCGGGAACTGGTGCCCCGTTCGTAGTTCATATGGAGTGAATCCTGTCACAGAACTTACCGAACTCCTTATTGACATTAATGCCAGAGGCAACGCATCCACCCAATTTAGTTTGGTCCGTGCCTGTACTTTCCCGATCTTACCTTTTATTGTTTGGTTCATCCTCTCCACTATTTTCTGCCATGTTAATGGCTTCATGGGTAAACGTAACATTTGGAGCATTCAGGATCTTTTCTAGTCTCGTCTGCCTTAACGAAGTCATTGTAAATGCTGTGGAGCTCACAAATGCTACAATACTATGTGTTGTTAATACTGTCAGGCCATGTCCCATTACTATGTGTGCCACCTTTTGTAGAATCTTTGCTACTCCTGCTGCATGTCTTGTACATGGTGGGTGTCTGTCTTCCGTTGGGTCTAGTGTGATACTCCCATACATGAGCACACATCTTCCACCCCCTTTTTTCTGAAAAAGAACACCATCAATTGTGTGTGCTTTTTCAGAAACATCCAAAAAGAAAGGTAGTTATAATTTGGAATCGCCAAATCTATAGCTGTTGTAAGAGCTTGCTTCAATAGAATAAAACTCATCTCAGCCTGTGCAGTCCAATCAAGTGTAGCTCCCAGATTCCTCATCCCCTGCTCATTCACCAAAGTTCGCAGTGGATGTGTCAACTCACCATACGATGGGATAAACTGCCTACTATAACCTGACAAACCCAAAAACAAAAGCATCTCCTTTACTGTCTTTGGTTTTGGATGATGTAGTATTGCATCTGCCAAATAGGGGTGTAATCTGACAGTTCGAAGGTCATGGGATCAACCTGCTGACAAAAACCCACATCTGCTGATCCCACTGACCACAGGTTCTCAGGAAGAGAGTCTAGCATAGGGGCTGAGTCGGGGTGATCCATCTTCTCCCTACCATGAAATCGTTCAATCTGTCTATGCTCAAGGAGGACTTGATCATATGTAATGGACCAAATTCTGTATGCCTGAGCAGATGAGGAGAACTGCAATGTCGGTATTTGGGTGTCAGACCAGTCCCTTAGGGACTTCAAGTTCTGACACATCGGTCCCAAATCTTTTGCCTGATGAGTAGTGCCAATTGCAAGGGTGACATGAGGGATGGCCTCACCTGCCATCTCATACCATTCCAGCTGTTCAGATGTCAGTGCCACCGCAGCGGCCACTCCCTCCTTTCCTATCACTATGTAGTCCGAATTAATTTCCCATTGCCTGCCCTCTACCTCTTCATAAAAGGCATGCTGATACATTTCATCCCCATCCCTATCGTAAAAGAGGGTCATATGGGGAGGGTCCGAGGGAGGGGTATACGGGTGTAACGTCTGGATCCACGGCTTCCATTGATTATAAAGCTTTAGCAGCCCTACCTTCTGTGGGTCCTCTGTTTCCAGCAGCCCCCAGTAAATGTCAGCCCATTGTCCCTCAGACACGGATCCTCCAGCTGCTGCCAACAACATTTGAGAACCGGAATGAAGTGTAGTTACTGAACAGTTCATAGAAAATCCATTTGGAAAGGTGACCTCTATTCCGTCGGGTCCACAAAGGATGGATGCTCCGCACTTGAACAACAAGTCTCTGCCCAAAAGATTGGTAGGGCACCTGGCTGACAAAATGTACTGATGTGTAAAAGTCTGTCCTGCCACAGAAGTGACTAGTGGTGTAGAAAACGGCAGATTTTCTGGTGTACCCGAGAACCCTATCAGCTGGACGCTAGAGGATGATGTTTTATCTTGAAACTCAGCGCCAGTGAGTGTTGAAAACCTGGCCCCTGTATCCACTAAAAAGGATACTTTCATGTCCATGACTTTCATCTGCAGGAAAGGGTCTGCCAACCTAGCCTGCTCGTGGGTACTCGGGCTCCGTCACTGTGGGCAATATTGCTCCTCCTCTGTCCGCAAAGGGAATTGTCTCCTCGGAGCTAGAGCCGCATAGGGTGCCTGATGTACCGGGGGTGGCACTGACGATCTCTGGGGCTGGACCCAAGGCTGCTGTTGTGGTGGTCCATAGCCCCTTGCCCCCGGGTCCCGAGGCTCCCAAACTAGGGGACAGTCTCTCTTCAAGTGTCCTGGCTGACCGCATCCAAAACATACGGCTGGCTGGCTTCGTGGAGCACTCCGCACTCTCCCTCTTACTTGGAATCCCCCCATTGGACCTCCCATTCTGCCCCCATCGGTGGGACCCGGTGCCCAATATGGGGCCGGGTGCCAATTTGTATCATTCCCTTGTGGTGGCTGCGTTGGCTGCTGAATCATCTGGTTCGCACCCTTTGAGGAAATCTTTTTTTCCTCATTCGCCTTTTGCCTAGCCTCTGCTAATTGAAGCTTAAGGAGTTGCACTTGTGCCGACTCCGTAGTTTGTTTGTCCTCCTTTTGCTTAGCCCTGTAACGTTTCAGGTGATGGGTCAAATATTTTTCCCATTGCTCACTCGAGCAGCCAGGAATATTAGGGTTACTCTCTAATGCCTCCCTAACTACGGCTGGCAGTCCGCTCGTTACTGCAGCCCTAAAGAGTGTAGTCTGCAAGGGATCTGTGGCTGGGTGTACTCCTGCTTTATCCGTCCAACTCTCCTTACACTGACTCAAAAAGGTCGAGATCTCCTCATCCTCCTTTATGGAAAAGGTCAGGGACTGCATGACACCGGGGGGAACGGGAAACTTATCTCGCATTGCCCCTCCTACTGCCGTAGCATGGTTGGCAAATGGCTCAGCATCGAGGCACCTAGTGATTCCTGCGATCATTTCTACCTGCTGAATCTCCCACAGCCCAAGCTGTTTCCCCAATAATGCTCTCCAATCCCCTATGTCCCATCGTAAATTGGCAGAACTTTCCCATCCACGCTCCACCTCCCTCAGTCGGAGGTGGCATTTTGTCCAAAATACAATTCATGTCAGTGAATGAGAAGGGTTGATACCTTTCCCCAATTTGCGGACCCTCATAAATTAGCAGCATCTGTCTATATCTTTCTGGAAGCCGTACTTCCCCCCTTTCCCGCAACGCATATCCCAAAGGGAAGCGAGGGTTCTCCTGACCCTGTCTTCTGTGTGTGATCATGCTTCCCTCTCTGCTTCTCCTAAGTACAGTAACAGCCGGATTTTTCCAAACCCTCGTGGTACCTTCCCCTGACTCTGCAGCTCTTTCCAAATCTGTTCGTACCGTTCCATAGCCTGTACCTCCTCTCCCTTCGGTAATCCTCCCAGTAATTGATTCCTTGTATTTTCCCACTGTCTGTCTACAGATGGGGGAACTCCTCTGTCTTCCCCGAACTCTTGCCCTACATCCCTTATTACTCCTTCCATCTCTGTTCCGATTTTTTATCCCTTTAGACCTCGTACTCCCTGGCTCTCTCTCCTGGTAGGATTTTGACACCCTGCACTCTACTTCGCCCCTTTCCACGTTATATAACCACCAGATGACCAGCAGCTCCCTGAAAACAGGTGTTCCCCTTCAGGGATGATCAGAGAGAGAGAGCCAGCTGGGGGATTATGTGTCTCGTGGTTGTGTGAAGTGTCTATTGTTTGTTTTGCGGTTAGCTTGTTAGTTTCCCCCTTTGTGTGAAATGTACATTGTCTGTTTTGCGGTTAGTCTGTGTACACTGATGCCTCACTGTGTGACTGCCTATCCCCACTGTGTTTCCCTGATCCGTATTCTAAATACCTTGCCTCTATGCCCTCTCTACCCTGTAAAACAGTACAATCTGTAACCTCTGCTACCCCTTTTTCAGAAGTACTTAAAACATCGAGAGTAATACAGTGATATACACAGCAACAATACCAGCGTGCATGAAAAAACAGTTAAATGCCGAACACCTTATACAGATACTTATTACTATTATGGTACACGATTCTTAAACAAATACTTATTACACACTATAGAAACAAATAACTATAACACAATACACCTTATACGGATACTTATTATACACTACTATGGTACACGATTCTTAAACAAATACTTATTACACACTATAGAAACAAATAACTATCACACAATACACCTTATACGGATACTTATTATACACTACTATGGTACACGATTCTTAAACAAATACTTATTACACACTATAGAAACAAATAACTATAACACAATACACCTTATACGGATACTTATTATACACTACTATGGTACACGATTCTTAAACAAATACTTATTACACACTATAGAAACAAATAACTATCACCCCATACACCTTATACTACTTGGCCAAGTGTCTAAATCTACCTCTCGAGATTGCTACAAGGGGCTCCAACCCCGTACTACTAGAGGGACCTCAACCTCCTTAGAGGGATTCTAACCGGACCTCAACCTCCTTAGAGGGATTCCAACCTTTTCCTAGAGGGACCTCAACCTCCGTAGAGGGATTCCAACCTCCTTTTCCTCGAGGGACCTCAACCTCCGTAGAGGGATTCCAACCGGACTTCAACCTCCTTAGAGGGATTCCAACCTCCTTTTCCTAGAGGGACCTCAACCTCCGTAGAGGGATTCCAACCTCCTTTTCCTCGAGGGACCTCAACCTCCGTAGAGGGATTCCAACCTCCTTTTGTTTTATTCTTGTCTTTAACTAGGTCTTTTGCAGAGTAGTGACAACACACAATTTTATCTTTGCCAATAGCAGAACTTCGTTTGAACAGGCGTCTGCTTACCTCCCTCTGTTGAATGGTCACTTGTTGTTATCATCACACCACAATCGACCGGTGTTTCGTATCTTTTCTTCCGTCACTTCTCCATCTTCATCACGTCGGGGTCACCAAATTGTTGGACTCTGGCTTTAATTTATTTACTCTTAATTTAGTCTATGTGTGAACTGAGTCCAGCACGTTCGTTGAATGAAGTGATAGGAGAAGGTATTCGGTTCAACAGTCAGTTTATTACACCACACAGCACAGCACAGCACAAGAATAAAACTTAACAGAGCTCTGGGTCAGTCTGTTAGTTCATAGGTCACCTGCCAGTGAGCTACTCCCCGAGACTGACCCCTATTGTCCAGTTGGCACAGTTTATATAGGTCAATCTTATCACACAGAACAAAAGTTGTTTTCCCTGCTAGATCTTTTTGCATAAGGGTTATCACAAGTCATCTCCTGTTTTGCAGATTTCTGGGGTGTAGCCTTCCCATGTTAATCCTCCAGGCCAGACTATCCTGTTGTTTAGATCTGAAATTAATTCATCCCCAGATATTTCTAATCACCATTCGGTCCCTGTCTGGCCAATTTCTGCTGTTCTCTTTAACACCTCCTCGTGCCTTAATCTTCCTCCTAGACTGGTTTTCCATTCCCTTTGATTCTTGCGGGCCATTCTTTGTTCTGATCTGGCCTGTGTCTCCTGTGCTACTTCCCACCTCCTTCAGTTGAGCATTCCTCCTAAATCGTTTTATGCATATCCTCTCCCTGTATCTTGGGAGCAGCCAATTTTGTTCAGCCAACTTTGCTCCATGCTGTGACAGCCACTTAGCCACATTCCTCTTTCCCTGACTCATGCAGTACAAATAAACTTATTGATTAATCATTTATTTCATAATGTTTTAACCCCTAGATTCCAACAGTAGCGAAGACACCCATTGCTCGGCACATTTAACCTCACAGTAAAGGGCTGCATTACTGCACCACTCGCCTCGCCTCCCTCAGCCGTGGAGGATGGCTCCTGATGCCGCTTTCCATTAAAAAAAATGCTGGAGCAGCATTGTAAAAAGCTAATTCTGCTTTTTTTTTCACCCAATGGAACTGGCCTTAATGAGGCCTCGCTCCATAAAAACACTTTGTGTCAACCTGGCTCATCTGTCAGTTGAACTCTTGATTTCCCACAGCTTGAATATGCAAACATACCTATGCACTTTGCCAGAAGGTAATATGTGATCAGGCTCATTACCCCAGTGTAAAGCAATGTGAATTGTTAATTGGTGCATGTATTTTGGAGATGTATATCTGTTTATACTGTGATACATATGTATTAACTTGGATGACATATAGCTGCGTTGATGTGCTAGTACATATCTTAATCATTGTTTCTTTTAATTCCAGATAACTTTTTTAAATATCCAGCTAGACAGACATTGTTTAAAAATGTCTAAAGTAGCTGAAAGGTAAGGGTTTATTCAGTAAGGATTCTGCAGAGAAAAAAAAATTGGCTGTTGCTTCATGCCTCTTCTTGCGGAAGGATAGCAGACTGAGGATACATAACGAATATTGGCCAGGGAAACTGGAGGGGGTCATTGTGGAAGGATTGACAGAAAGACATTTTGATATGCAACTTGCAAAACCAGGGACCATTAATATTAGATAGTCATCTCCAAGTGCAGCAGAGAATTCAAAAGAAACTTCTTTATCCTGAGGATGAAGAATCTCTGGAACTCATGACCATAAAGAAAATGTTGAAGTGAATTTAAAAGAAGTTGCATAAGGGGAGTACAATGGCACAGCTGGTGGTACTGCAGCCTCGCAGTACAGGAGGCGTAGGTTCAATCAGAACCTCCAGGGGGAGCCGGGTTAATGCGTGAGCCGGGTTAACGAGTGAGTCGGGTTAATGTGTGAGCTGGGTTAATGCGTGAGTCAGGTTAATGCAGAAGTTGGGTAAATGAGTGAGCCGAGTTAACGAGTGACCCAGGTTAACGAGTGAGCTGGGTTAATAAGTGAGTGTGGTTAATGAGTGAGCCGGGATAATAAGTGAGCTGGGTTAACAAGTAAGTCGGGTTAATGAGTGAGCTGGGTTAACGAGTGAGTCGGGTTAATGAGTCAGCCGGGTCAATCAGTGAGCCGGGTTAATGAGTGAGTCAAGTTAATTAGTGAGTCTGGTTAATGAGTGAGCCAGGTTAATGAGTGAGCCGAGTTAATGACTGAGCAGGGTTAATGAATGAGTCATTAATGATTTAGTCAAGTTAATATGAGTGAGTTGGGTTAATGAGTGAGCCGGATAATGAGTGAGCTGGGTTAATGAGTGAGCCGGGTTAATGAGTGAGTCAGGTTAATAAGTGAGCCGGGTTAATGAGTGAGTCAAGTTATTGAGTGAGTTGAGTTAATGAGTGAGGCGGTTTAATGAGTGAGCTGGGTTCATAAGTGAGCTGGGTTCATAAGTGAGCTGGGTTCATGAGTGAGCTGGGTTAATTTGTGAGTTGGGTTAATGAGTGAAGCAGATGCTGAACCATCAGGATTTCCAAAACTGCAGATGCTGAAATCAGCATTTTACCACAAACGAGCCCATCATTAAATCCTTACTCTTCTCATGTTTAGAGACTGCAGTGAGGAGGGGATTGCCATGAAGGCAGAGAATTCAATGTACCCCTTAAATAGTGTAGTTTTGCTTCACCTGCTGAGTATGTCCTGTATTTATACAGTGTACTGAATTAAACAGCTCCATTCATTCGACATTCATGACCTATATTCGTCATCAGTTGCCATTCCAGTTTCCCACACATCTCCCTCTCTAATCTCTCTTCCTCAGATACTCTTCTAATGAAACCCAGTGGAAGCATCTTGAGCATTTCTGACGGGCTCAGATGGACTGTTTCGGATCTCACCATTGCTGTCTTTTTTTGGCAATATCTTTTTAAACCTCCTCTGGACAATTTTTTTTTGTTTGTTTGTTTGTTCCATTCCAACCCCTTTCTGACTCCCCACCATCCTTTGGCAGATCTTCGCTCTAGTTCTATCACCCCTTACCCCTTCCCTTGCCCATGTGTTTACAATAGGTTGCACCTTTAACTATTCCGAGTTCTGTTGGCTTTAAAATGTTAACTCTATTGCACGTCTCCATAGATGCTGCCTGACCTGCTGAGTATTTCCAACCCTTCCTGTTCTGATTTCAGATTTTAATCAGCAAATTCTCCTCTTTACCAACATTTCTGGTTCTTTGACTTTCAGTTTAGTCAGTTACACTGAGCAGTACTTGGAATATGATCCGCTTCTGACTCCACAGGATCCTCCTAACCCTTGGATCAGTGATGACAGCACTTTCTGGGACATGGAATCAAGGTAACAAATGAAGATGTGTTTATCGATTAAAAAAAAATAAATAGATCTCATGGCATAAAGGGATAAACAATTGGACATAGGTTTTGTGCAAGATGTGGAATTTTTTTGAAATGAAATTGATGGCAAATTATTGCACCTGAATGATGAGGTGTGGCACTATGCAGATGCACCTTCTTTCCTTATTTGCATTGAATGAATTCTTGGAAGTAACATGCATGAGGTTTTCTTTAATAATTATAGAATTTCTCTCCTCTTCCTCGTGTACCTTAAGCAAAGAGCCCAGCCAGCAGCGTGTGAAGAGATGGGGATTCTCCTTCAATGAAATGCTGAAGGATCCAGCCGGACGTGAACAATTTCTGAAGTTCCTAGAGTCTGAATTTAGCTCTGAGAATCTGAGGTAACGTGAACCTCCCTGCACTAAAGAAACTTTAATTGAAGATTGTCAGTAGTCCGTAGACTGGGTGTCCATAGGCATGTTGTGACAAAGGACAACCAAAAATCTTTATTTCTCTGGGTTATGAAGCACCTGGAGGAAGCACATGGTCACAGATAGAACATGCAAACTCCACACAGACAGGGCAAGAGGTTAGAACAGACCCCAGGGCACTGCAGCTATGAGGCCGCAACTCTACTACTGGATAAATTTCTAGCCTAAACTGTCTCAGATTGATCGTTTAAATATTTGAACAGTCTGAGAATAAAACACTCTCTTTAGTTTTAGCCTCTCATTCTGTTCACTATATTATATCTATAGTTTGCCTACAGTCAGAATATGAAATAAACTAGATAGAGGTGATATTATTATAATGAATACAATTGGAGAAATCAAAGCACAATCATGAAAGCATACAAATGCTGATTCCGATGTTAGCAATTTAGTCAATAAGATCCGTGAACTGTTCAATTATTTAATAATTGCAGAAGTTGCCTTAGGAGATAAAAATCTGTTTCAAGATCTTATCTGATATCAAATTTTATACCAAAGCCTTGATATAACAAAATGTCATCCATGTTGAAAGGTTGTCAGTTCTGTGTTATTTACATGTAAATGAGAACTACATTTCCCAGCATTTGCCAATACTTGGGGGTTTCAGTATGTATCTTCACCCCGAGTCGAATGGCCGAGCAGAGAGTTCTGTGAAGATGGAGACGAGACTCATGGAAAAAAGTGCATGATGGACGAGAGGATTTCCACAGAAAGTCTAATGAAGTGCGCCACTACACAATGGCCTTTCTCCAACCTAAATGCTGATGGGTCGACCCCTACGGACCACCCTTCCAATGTATGAAAATTTGTTGACACCCAAAGGAGCACACAAGGTCAAACAGGCTAAAGTGGAAGAGAAAATAAAACATAAATGGTATCATGGCAAGATTGTGAAAAGTCGACCAGTTCTGAAGCTTGGAGTTCCAGTGTGAATCTGAGATCACAATTCTGGCACATGGGTCTTGTCAGGATATGTGCAAGAGGAAATAGATCCAAATTCCTGCCAGATCCAGGCAGAGGGAAGGACCCCTCTGCGAAGGAACCGCGTGGATCTACGACCACAAACACTAACCCATTGTCACGACTCACCTGTCAGTACACAAAATGGTCCAGCTCGAGAAGAAAAGGAACATGTAGTTCAGAGTCCACAGAAAGACACTAAGTCTACGCAGCTGTGCCCCCCTCCCTGCTCCCAGTCATGTTTTGATCTCCCTGCAAACTGGCACAGTTTGTTTTTCCAGCAGTCTGTATGCTGGGGTTAGCAGGATAGATATCTGATCCAAGTATCCAAGGTAGGGGCAAGGGGCGGACTTGTTTACACCAGAGACATTAGTGTACACTGATTCCAGGGTGGTTGAAGTCACCAGATACAATAATGGCACCATCAGGGTGGGACATTTGGGCTTCGCAAATGGCACCATAAAACCCCTTCCTGGCTTCACCCTCATTAGCTGAAGGCGAAACATAAACTGGAGTACTGCATTTCACTATCTACTGTATCTCTGCAGAGCAGATCTTTACAACGGAGACATTTATGCACTAGTTCTCACTGATGTAAATGCTGAGAACCCCCTCCTTGAGTCTTGCCAAAATCATCCGTGTCTCTCTCTGCCCTGAAGGAGATAAGGCCATCAAGCTGGATTTCTGAGTCTGGAATGGTGTCCTGGAGTTACCTTTCTATAATCACCAGAGCACAGCAGCCCTGCAGTTCTCTCTGATGAAGTCTCAGGCAATCCATTTTCTTCTCCAGCAATCTTACAGTTACGAGTTAAAATGCTGAGAGTGCAGGTCTGAGGGTGGGGAGGTTAATCTCACTCTAACCCCAATGCTGGCCTACTTGCCGTGCTTCTGCCTCTATGCATAGCGCTTCTGATCACCTCCCACTCATCTCCAACGGCCTCTCTCACGTCTCCAGCGATTGATCCGTTTAAAAGAAAAAATGTTCTGCAATAGAGAATGATTGAGGTGAATATTCTTGTTGTATATTTAAAGTAACTGGCCATGCATATGACAGAAATCAAAAGGCCACAGTGAATGAGGGTGGCAGAAGGTTCAGGTAGAGAATAAATCCTTACATCGATGCTGGGCAGAAAAACCTGTTTCTGTGCTGTACAATCCATGTAAATATAGTGGATTGCTCAAGCACGCTGTGGCAAAAAAATCTGCTTCCTTTTCATTCACTTCAGTCTTGTTGAAGAGCTTTAGCTTGAAACGTCCATCATCCTTTCCCTTCCCACTGAAACTGTTTGACCTGTTGAGTTCCTCCAGCAGATTTCATGTATGTTCTTGGGTGAAGTGGCTTCCATCTATTGATGGAAACTCAAAAGACGTCCCCTCAGTAATGAACAATTTTTAAAAAGCTGCAGATGCTGAAAATATAAAAGTAGAAAATGCTGGAAAGACTCAACAGGTAAAGCTGCTTCTGGTGGAAGAGAAACAGGGTTGACATTTCAGAACTGAGAAGGAAACAAGAGAAGCTCGTGGGTAGGGAAGGAACAATGTATCTGTTAGCGTAAAACTGAGAGATGACCATGGGGATAAGGTTTTCACTATAGCCCCTTTCACACTTGCCAGTGATTCCAGGAGTCAAAACCCAATCGCCCTTTAACGTGTCTAGTGTGAAAGCAAAATCTGCTCATCTCATGCCGGGGATTGACGGCCTCGACCCCTAGTACAATCCCCGATGTCTGCAGATGCCAACGTTGAGATCAGGCAAGTGTGAAACAGGCAATCACTTCTCTCTTTTGCGTGCCATGTCATGCAGGCATTTCCGATTAAAAGTATGGACCAAACGCCGGGGATGGACCCTTGCAAGTGTGAAAGAGTTCAGTGTCCCAATTAGGAGTGGTCTTGTGTGAAAGGACCCCATTCCTATCCTGGGACACTGAACGGCCGATTTAGTGGGACACAAGTTTGAAAGGGGCTTATGTTATCTGGTCAATGAGTAAATGGGAACAGTTAGAGAGTGAAAGCATTGAGAAAATAAGGTAGGAGTTGAGAAATGCAGAGCACGAAGGGATGAGAGGCAGGTCAATGCCAAGATGAACTGTGGTATTCCAGGTACTGATTCTAATTCACATTCAGTCTGGATCATGGAGGGAATCAGCCTTGACCACAAAGATTCTTTATACTTAGGTGCAGAAAACGAAAGGCGTTACTGGCTTGACTGGTTCAAATTGGCACGCAACAGCCAATTCTCCACCACCAATCAAGTTAATCATTAGTAGAACCTCAGCATATTTCTACTCTTTGGTTCTTAACAATTTGCCTTTGATCTCCCCAAACTCAAACGAATAAGATATTTCCCTAAGACAAATACCATAATGGTGAAATGACCTGTGAAAATTCTTGTTAGCTGGCTGTTAAGATTGTTAATTCTTGGCAATTGCCTGATGAAGGAAACTATGATACTGCACCATGAGTTTCCAAACCAGTCCATGACGTAAACAGTCAGTAACATTCCACAGTACACCTCTACAATTTAGATAGAATATTACAGGTTTCATGATAAATTGTATTGTTCTTCCTTTAGACTTTTCTGGAATTATTATACCGTGAAATATTTATGAATCTGATCTGTTATTTTGGATATCATCAGGATTTTTTTGAGTATTGAGCCAAATATTAATTCCAGTGAAGATTATTTGTTGAGTGAGTTACAGTAATGATAATACTGGTCTATTGAAGCTTACAAACTTAAAATTGTATCACAGCTTCAGCTCTTATCTATTTCTTCCACTTCAGATTTTGGTTAGCTGCAGAAGACTTGAAGAAGCGTCCACTTCTGGAAGTTCCAGACAAGGTTCAAGAGACCTGGCAAGAATTTCTTGCTCCTGGGGCACCCAGTGCGATCAACCTGGATTCTCATTCTTATGAGATAACCAGCCAGAATGTCAAAGATCCAGGGAGGTACACTTTTGAAGATGCTCAGGTTTGTCGGTGCTTTAAATTTTATTGCACTAATATGAAATAAGCTGAATTGTAAAATAATTGCGCCACTGAGTGTTCGTCTTCAGACTCCTGTGCTTCCTTCCTGTTGATAGCAGTGAGAAGAGGGCAAGGCCTGGGTGATGAGGGTCTTTGATAATAGAGCTGCTTTCTTGAGACACTGCTCTGTAGATGTCCTTAATGACCCTGATGGCAGTGGTCAAGTTCACAACTCTCTGTAGCCTTTTCCATTGGCTCCTCCAACCAAACAGTAATGTACCCAGTCAGAATGTTCTCCATGGTACACCTGTGGAAATTTGCAAGAATCTTTAGTGGCATACCAAATCTCCTCAAACTCCTAATGAGCCCAGTGGAATAGCCAGGTTTTGACATTAAGAAGAGTGAGAGCATATAAAAAAGGTTTTGCAACCAGCACACAAAGTCTCTCCACACCCTCCTCCTCTCTCCACCCCTCCTTCCCCCATTCCCTGCAACTGCCCACCTCTTCCTTTCCCTCCTTCCTCTCCTGTTCCCTCCCTCCTCACCCCTTCCCTCCCTCCCTCTCCTACTCCCTCCGGTGTGTGAGCGCACGGTAGGCTGAGGGGACACATGGAGGAGGATCGGAATCAGACATCGGGAGCTCTGGTCAGTGGCGATCCCAATGCCTGAGTCCCAACTCCAGACTCTCCCCTTGGCAGTTGACTTACAGGTGCATACTGGAGCTCCTGACACCAATTCAGAACCGTCCCCTCAGCCTACTACACACATCGGACTGAGGCTGAGGGGAGTGTTCAGAGTTGGGACTCAGGCATTGGCCGCTCTGGTGTAGACCAAGGGGAGGGTTCAGAGTTGGGTGTCAGATGCTCTGGTGTAGGCCAAGGGGAGAATTCGGAGTCAGGATTTCAATCACTGGAGCTCCCAATGCTCGACTCCAAGTGATCGCTCCCCTGCTCCCTCCCTATCTATGCCCCTAGGTAAGCCTTCTTCATGATTCGCACCCTTCAGATTTTTAATCGGAATCTCATTTCAGGAAGGCTTGGGAAACAAGGTGTGTCAAACCCAATCAAGGTGTGATACCTATTTTTAACTCCATTAATTTCACTCACATTCCGCCAGACAGAAAGAGAAAATTGCTAGCCTTGTGTGAATTAATATTAGTATATCAAAATAATCGTAAGAAGCCCTGGAAAAATTGAGGTTATTTTAATCACCATGGATATCGGATCATCATCTGAGTTTTCTGTGTTTTTTGATCCAGATTTCTGGCAGCTTCAGTATTTTAAAGTTAGATTACATTAGGTCTTAAAATTATATACTTTTGGTTAGGCATCCCCCAATCACCAGGTTGCAAATGTTTACCAATTATCGTTGTAGTGTCCCAAGTATGTATTTGCCGATACTAATGTTCAGATGGGATCTCACTAAACTATAATTTCTGAGACCATTAAGTTGGAGAAAAAGAGATGCAAATGCAAAGACAATATTTGTAAATGGTCGCCATGGTGAAAGGTTGCAAGGGGCCAAAGTACTCCATGTAGTTATGGCAACATAGCCAGCATGGGATCACATATACCTGACAAAGCAAGGGAGTGGCCAGTTGTCCAAAGCCATCACTAACAGTTAGGGGAGGTTACCCTGGAGACAAAAGACATAATCCAAGTGTGTGGCAACACACCAATCTAAGTCTTAGGGTCTCTGTGGGCCTTTGTTCATTTCTAAACAAGTGTGAATGGGGCAGTGCCATCCGCCAGCCTTTTATTAGGGTCATCTGAAACAGGAGTATATCCCAGGCGTGGGATCAGATGGAACATTAATTAGATTGGCTTCAGAAACAGGTGCACGTAGTTCAAACAGAAAAGCTTGACCAGCGTGAATCAGATACCCTTCATTATCAAGCTCAGTTGATCTGGAGAGTACCTTTGAACTCCTCTTTAGGAAGTGGAGTTTGCTTGCTTTACTTGCACTGCTTTTCAGGCTTCCACTTGAACTTATTTGTGCAGCCTGAGAGAGGCCAAGTGCACGTATAAAGCTGGAGAAATGCAGCAGGTCATGCAGCATCCACGGAAAACAAAAGTCATGTGAATCTGCAGATGACCTCTGCAGATTCACATGTGAACTGTTGATTCATTTGAAGGGCAGTTTAAGCCCATGAATGGTGGTGAGGGAACATATATGGGCTCAAGTAAAGCATCTCCTGCTGTCATAGGGGTAGGTCCCAATGGGGAAATTGGTGGGGAGTGAGGCATGGTTGAGGGTCATGAAAGGAATAGTCCTTGTGGAAGGCAGAGAGGAGAATATATGTCTGCAGGTGGATCACATAGGAAATGACAAATATGTTGGATATGGAGGCTGGTGGGGTGGTAGATGAGGGCAAGGTGAATCTTGTCCTTGATGTGTGTGGGAACGGAACGGGCCAGAGCAAATATGCGGGTAACAGGGGATATGATGGTGAGGGTTGAGTTTATGATGGTAGAGGGGAAGCCACAGTGTTTGAAGATGGAGTTCAGCTCAAATGATCAGAAATGGAAGACCTCCTCCTGGGAGCAGATGTGATGGAGAGAGAGGAATTGAGAGAAAGGAATCCTTCCAGGGGACAGGGTGTGAAGGAATATTCTGAACCATTAATCTGTTTCTTTGGTATGGATGAGACAGCTTCTTGAGATAATATTCAAGAATCCGTTGTCAACACTTGCCTCTGGTTCAGAAGGTTCGTGCTGGATTCCAGAGAAGAGCACAAAGATTAAAGCAGATACTCCCATGTATCACTGAGGCACCACCAGAATGTCTTCTATTATATGAGACATTAAGATGATTTAAATGACCAATGGAACAATGTTGATGTGCATTGAAACATTATGTCCTGGACCTCTTTATTCATGACTCAATTTAGCTGCAAAATTATAGGTTGGCATTTATCAAACGCGACACTTGTAGGAAGTTATTGTGTACAATTTGATTGCTGTATTTCCTCCATCACAATTTCACTGGGTTTAAAGCATTTGGGATGTTGTGACAGATGCTGTAAATTTGAGGCCTTTTTTTGTAAATTAAACACTTTACATCATTAATAACTTTAAAATTTTAACAGAAACCATCTACTAGAAATCTAAATCAATCTGGGAGTTCTAACGTGGATAGGACGGGATCTGGGGAGCACTGTGGAGCAGAGGGATTGAGAAGTACCTGGAACGTGGTGACAGGTAGATAGGATGGTCAAAAAAGGCTTTTGGCACATTAGCCTTCATCAATCAGAGTACTGAGTATAGATGTTAGGAGGTTGTGTTGTAATTATGTAAAACATTGGTGAAACTGTGTTCAGTTTTCATCACATAGTTACAAGAAAAATGTTGTCAAGCTGGAGAGATTTATGAGGATATTGCCAGGGCTTGGGAGCCTGAGCTAGATGGAAAGGTTGGGCAGTGGATTCAAACCCAGGCCTCTTCTCTGTAATAGCATTGCATTAACCATGGCACCCAACACACTAAATATTCCACCTTTTCATGCTAACCAAGTGCCCTCTGTACTAACCGTGCTGCTTGGGTTTGTGTGTGTGTGTGTGTGTGTGTGAGTGTGAGTGTGAGTGTGAGTGTGAGTGTGAGTGTGAGTGTGAGTGTGAGTGTGTGTGTGTGTGTGTGTGTGTGTGTTTGAAGATATCTATATATAGAGTATATCTATATAAAGAGAGTGTGGTTCGGCAGTGACAAATTGGAAGCAAGATAATTAGAATTCATCTTGCCTTTTAGGAACACATCTACAAGCTGATGAAAAGTGACAGTTATGCTCGCTTTCTGCGTTCCAATGCCTATCAGGAACTCTTACAAGCAAAAAAGAAGGTACTTTCCCAGAAGTGTAGTTTCTTCCATTGGGAAATAATTTTTTTTTCTCATCTGTTAGGACATCTATTTCTTTGACGGTCTTTAGATATTCTTTCCAAGTTTAAATGTTCTGCTTACACGGAAGCCAGAGGTGCTAATAATCAATAACTGTGCATGTTGTATTATCTGGTCTCAGAGCAGGCCATGGAGGACAAAGGTTAGTCCTTGTATGCCTTTGGAATTGGGAGAAGGTAACTACAGATTGCTGGCTCAAGACAGATGTGAGGAAATATGAGGCGGTGGATCCAGTCTTACTGTCTGCTCTCGAAATGCACAGACCTGTGGGGTCTGTCGAGTGATGTGTAGGAGGAATTCAAATTGGCTCACTGGGAGTTAAAACTTTCCTTTTGATCTTTTAAGAAAGTGCACCCTCTTAAATTTGTCCCAATATTTCCTCCCTTTATGAGGGTCATTGTTTTTGGACAAACTTGGGTGGTTTTCTTGGGACTGTCAGAATCCAAAGGAAGCCTGATAGAAATTTATAAAATGATGAGAGGCATAGATAGGGTAGAAAAATCCGAATCTTTCTCCCAGGTACAAATACTAGGAGATGCGTTTAAGGTGAGATTAAGTCATTTTTTTTAATGCAGGGAGTGGTAGGTCCTGGAACCAGTTTGCTAAATGATAGTGGCGGAAGCTGATATGATAGTAGCACTTACGCTAATTTTTGGATAAAAACAGGATATGGTTCATATGTCAATAGCAGAGAAATGGTTTAATTTAGCAACATGTTTGGTGATAACATTTACAGGCTGAAGGGCCTGTTCCTGTGAGGTTGGGTTCTATGCTCTACATTGTGCCTCCTTATACCTAATTGTTCAAAGACTTCATATTGAGATAAAATCTAAAGCACATGCACATCACTCACCAGTAAGAACTTGGGAGAATGCTAAAAAGCACCCTTAACACTTAAATTTCATAATTTCTGTCAGACCAGGAGAGCTGTGGTCAATACAAACCATCCATTTCAAGGTATATCTATCTCCATGCCCTTGTGGAGCTACCTGTATATCAGGGTCAATGAATCTTCTCTCCCTAACTTTACCACAGATCATACCTCTTACACTGTTGCCAATCATTATGGATTTGATGTTTTGATTATCGCTGCCTCATTTTCCGATTTCTTCCTTTCTGCTCTAGCCTGAAAATGAACAGGGTCGTAGAACCTCACTGGAAAAATTCACTCGCAGTGTGGTGAGTTTAAGATTTTCATAGGGTTCTTGATATGAAGCAAGAACAAATGGGTTTGTGAAGTCAATCTCAACCTCTGAACCAGGAAAAATGCAAAGTCTTTTTCTTCTTGTGAATCGCCTTCTTAAAAGATTTGAGATTCCTTCCATGATGAAGTAGACCTGGGATGCTCAGCATACCAAGCAGCATCTGTGGAGAGAAAAACCGAGTTAGACCTTACTGGAATCCTTTGTGTGAAGTTTTGATTATATCAGGACTTGGATATTGAATTAATTTCTAGTCATCGTGACACCAGAATGATGTGATTGCATCAGAGATTGTGTGAGAAGATTTCTGAAAATGTGGTCTGGACCAGAAAATGTTACTTAAAATGGAAACAGAAAATATTGGAAACACTCACCAGGTTGGGCAGAATCTGTGGAAAGTGTAACTGGGTTGATATTTCATGCTGAAGAACCTTGGTCATAACTGGGAAAGAGTGAAAACTAGTTTCTATTAAGTTGCCGAGAAGGTGGGAAGAGATGAAAAGAACAATAGGAATTTCTCTGCTGCAGTGAGGTCAGGGATGGCCTTGGGGATAAGTAATAGTCATCTGGTTGATGAGGTAATGGAGGGTGTGAGAGAAGAGAAATGGAATGAAAACTTCTGAGGATTTCTCACTGTGCAGAATAATCATCAATAGTCCCCACTGATACTTCCATGACTTTCAAAGTGTGATATTCCTTAATCAATTCAACCAATTTCCTCCCCTTTATGCCAGACTATCCTATCCTATGATATATCCTATCTTTTTAAATTTCTTTAAGATCATCTTTCACTCTCCTGTATTCCAGTGAGAATAAAAGCAACCTCCCTCCTTAAGCACATTCTTTTGCTAATTCATCCTTCCTGAAATGTGGCCACTAGAATTGTCCATAATATACTAAGTGGATGGATGGTGCATCTAATATTTTGTACAATTGCAACCTGATTTCCCACCTCTTGCACTCAACACCTCAGCCTACGAAGGCAGCCATACCAAATTACTTTTTCACAACCCAATCTACCTGTGCTGCCTTCCCAGGCTTGGCTGGTATTCTCCAATCATTCCGTCCAATTGTGTCCCAATTTGTGGCACTTTGGAGATGATTTTAGATTAGGCAGCTAGTGATTTTATTTGGAATGAATTAAATAAAAAAAATACCTTATTACTATTTGAAAATTGCAACTTGAATTCCTGCTCCATTATCGTGCTAAATGGTTGTTGGGACGAAAACCACATTACCATTGCAATGTGTAGAATATGATTTAATATTTGCTGAATCACTATTTGTATGCAAAACTTGGATTGTGTGTGCGCATGTGTGTATTTATCGGTGTATGGAAAGATTAAATTTAGGCTGCAGCCAAATTGTTGAGAAGGCTAATAGAATATTAGATATGCTCCTTGTGTAATTTAATGGCAGCTTTCATGGTTTGGGAAGTCATTTGTATCACTTTATAGTGTTACACACCCAGAGGACCTATAAACCCAGTAGCAATAGATATTCACCAAGAGAAATGGTTACTTAAACAGAAGTTTCTTTTAATTATCTTTAAACATTAAAACAGAATCACACTTTAACTTATCACTATTGACTTAACTAACCTAACTTAACCCCCTTCTAATTCTAAGCACACATGTATGTAATGTGTGTGTAAGTTCAGAAAAGTTATTTAATTCCCAGTCCAATCTTACTTCTCATTCCTCCAAGTTCACTGGTTGCAGGCAATTCTTATACTGTGCACATTTATAAAGTTCATCAGACTTTGGTGATTGAAAGGTAAATGGCTGCTCCTCAGGAAGGTTCTTGTCCGTTTTCAGAGAGAGATTTGTTGTTCGCTGGATTCCTTTTAATCAGTGTCTTGCCAAAGAAACTCACCCCATCAGGGTTCTCCAGATGGGAACCTCTTTTTCATTTTTGTTTCCCTTATTTCAAGCGAAACATTAGGCAGCCAGTCCTCTCCTCTTGTATGAACCACAAGGACTTTGACCAGGCTGAACTAAGCACTAACAACCCACCTTCCAAATGGGGATTTCCACAAGTTTGTTTTGTTCCAGTCCCAGCTGTGGCTGCTGACTGTAATACTGCAGAACTGAATTCTCTCTCTCTCTCTCTCTCTTGATCTCTCTCTCTCTCTGAGAGAAAACCTGTTTGACTCTCTCTGCTTGCAAAACCACATTACCTCTTAGAACAGCAAGTTCCACTCCAGACAGTCTGCAGCTTTGACAAGTTCTTTCATCTGTTGCCTTTTTGTAAACAATAATCCATTAGTGAAGTCTCTTGGGCACTCTCCAAAGCTTTGGAAAGGCTCTTGGCGCCAATATGTCTAGCATTAGCAAAGCTCCAGTATTTTAAATAAGATCTGGTTTAAAGTGTTTGTATGTGACCTACACTAAAAAACCTGTCCCAAAAAACATATCTATATACAAAACAAACACAACATAATCTGTATCAAAAGAAATATGGGAAGTGCAATATTGTGTTCTAGTACCACATCAGCAAAGTTTTGGCATGATTCTCTGGAATGTTCTTTCCACATAAGAAGGAGCTTTCCTGGGACTAGAAGTCTTCACGTGACAAGTGATGCACAAAGAGCCTGTACAGCCAGGAGATGAACTAATAATTAATAAGCATGTTAGGGATACACATTTGTCTCTACTTATCTTTTTAACATGCCCTTCCAAAGATTCATAAAGTTAAATTCCACTGATTGGATACTTGTGATTGTTTGGATAAGACTTAAGAGAAAGAGGAGACAGAAAGGAGCAGAAGTGGATGACCAGGAAATAAGGCGACAAGAAGATCAGTCGCCTTATTTCATACATAAAAATATGAAAATTAAATCTCAAGCTGAAGGCAGGATGAAAAGTCACACTCAAAGAATGGCTTTGATGGTGCAGTATATCTCAACTGGGTTTAAATTACATCCTGGACTACTGAAGTATGATATCAGGGGGTGGGGGGGGTGGGGGTCAGATTTAATCTCTTATTGAATGTGTTGATGAGGAAACAATGAACAAAAGGAACTGAAGAAGGCTGTGATGGGCAGAGGCAGCCATTCAGCTGAATTTTCAGGGCAGTAAAGCAATGGTTTTTCAGAATATTAGTGAAGTCCTCCCATAACTTTGAGATCCACATTTAATATAGTAGTTTTGACAAGTTTTCCATAGAGTAAATAGTCGAAAGGTGTTCTATTAGTGGATGGCTCGGGGTCACAGATTTCAAGGAAAAAGACCTAAAGGGATATATGATATCTTGATTATTCTAATCAAAGAGCACTCAGGATCTGGGACCCATTGTCTACAAGGACAGTGGAAACTTCTGGATATCTGAAGATGAAAGAATCGTAAAATGCAGGAGATACACAGCAGGGTAAAACAGCATATATGAAGAGTGAAACAGGATTAGTGCTTCAGGTAGATGGCCTTTAGACAGCACCCATTCTAATAATAGGTCATCATCAGGGAAGAGTCCTGAAAAAAGGTCTGTGCCTTTAATTCTGTTTCAAAGATGGTCTCTGATTGCTGAACACTTTCAGCATTTTCAGTTTTGTTACAAGATCAAAGCTTCCTGTAAAAATTCTATTTTGGGGATGGGTTGTTTTTTTTTGTTCCCTCTCACAGATCCTCGCCCATTTCATTTATAGTTTAAGAGTAAACCTTTCCACTTTGATTGAATGTTGTGCATTAACGATAATAACACCAGAAGTACATTTATTTGAGACTTTATTGTATTTGCAGTGGCAGATTGGGAGATGAAATCCTTATCATGGGTTCATGCTTCAGTAATCATGGTTGAAATGTTTACCCAAATGTTTACCCACCGACAAACCCACCAGCCACTGCATCCAACACATTATCCTCTGGAATTTGCAGCTCTTACAACATCATTCCACTACCAGACACATCTTCCCATCTCCTCCCCTCTCTGCCTCCATAGGGACCACTCCCTCCATGAGTCCCTCATGCATTCATCCCTCCCCATCAATCACATCCCCCCCCCCCCCCCCATTCCCAGCACCTTCCCCTGTGGCTGCAGGGAGTGCAACATTTGTGCCCACACCTCCTCCCTCACCACAGTCCAGGGCACTAAAAGAGGCCTTTCAAATGAAGCGATACTTCACTTGTGTATCCACAGGATTAATTTACCTCATCCAGTACTCCCTTTGTGGCCTTCTCCATATTGGAGAAACTGGGCACAGACTGGGAGATTGCTTCGCAGAGTACCTTCGCTCCATCTGCACCAAGACCTAGTGGCCAACCATTTCAATGCTGCATCACATTCCCATATTCACATGTCTGTCCATGGCCTCATGTACTATCCCAGCAAGACCACCTGTAAATTGGAGGAAGAACACCTTATTTTCTGTCTAGGCTGTCTCCAACCAGATGGCATTAACATCGACTTGTCCAGTTTCTGCTAACTTGCTCTCCTTTCCCCCTCCCTTCGGTTCCCCCTGTCAGCTCTGCACCCCTTCCCTCTCTATTCACCTGGCCATCCTTCCTCCCCTTGCTTGCTGCTGTGCTCTACCTCCCTTCTCCACCTATTACCACCTTCTTTGCAACTACGCCTACCCCCTTACCCTTTTATTCCGACACCTGCCGACATTTTTCCATACCTTGTTGAAGGGCTCAAGGCTGAAACATCTGTTATGTATCTTTATCTTTGCTACATAAAGAACACTTTCACTTGCTGAGTTTCTCCAGCATTGTGTTTTTACTTCAATCCCAGTGTCTACAGACTTTCGTGTTTTATTTCTTTCATTCTTCAAGGCTGATGATTATTCGTGGCCTCATGCTCCAGTTGTCAGGTGAATGTGAAGATCCCAAGGCTTTGGCTACAGGAGATTCTGGTGTCTGACCAACACAAATAAACTAGTGGTTCTTGTATGTCTGTTTGTGAGTTTACTGAGCCGTGTGGTTCATTAAATCATCAATTTACACATCAGTGACTGCATTTTAATTTTGAAAGGCACATTTTTAAGAATCAGGATTTCTTTTGCATGAGCACAGCCCTTCCTCATTTCAGATCTTCAGCTCAAATTTGATGAACGCCACAGGGCAAATTTCAAATACCCACAATGAATTCAAGTGGTTTTATAGGTGTATCTGTGTATGTGTTAGAAGTACTTTAACATGTCTTCATGTTTTCTAGGGAAAATCCCTGACCGGCAAAAGGCTTACAGGTCTCATGCAGTCTTCCTGACAATAATCCAGACTTGCTGGTTGCAATGCAATGAGAAGAGACTTGTACCTGCACACCTGGAAGCCACCGTGTAAAGGAGCCACTGTGTGGAGTTTTACTGGCCAACTCGAAACAAAACTTTTTAATCTTTCCTCAGCGCAGAATGAATTTGAATGACCACAGATGTATCAAAAAGACACCCCCTTTTTTTTTTAATTAAGAAACACATAAAATCAGATTATTCCCAGGCACAGGAAACCAAAGATCGACTTTCTGGCTGTCAGTGAAACTAATGACTGTTTCTGACCTTCGAGCTATGGTCAAGGGGAAAAGCTTGTGCATTCATAGAATCCAATTGTACCCAAGGATTGTTTACCACAAGTGTGCAGGATATATTAGGAATAGGCTTGCAAATTGCAAGCAAGCCCAGCTGCTGGTTATTTTAAAGGTCTTTTGCTACAAGTGAGACAGATTAATGTATAGTCAATAATCTACTCAGAGCCTCAGAGGTTCACATTCACTTCAGCCAGTCATAGGTCTTCCATCTGTCTCATTTTTGCACCTTAACTTATGACCATAAGACCATAAGATATAGGAGAAGTAGGCCATTTATCCAATTGAATCTGCTCTGCAATTCCATCGTGAGCAAATCCATTCTCCCACCCAGCTGCACTCCCCTGCCTTTTCCCTGTATTCTTTGATACCCTGACTATTCATATAGCTATCAATCTCTGCCTTAAATACACCCAATGACTTGGCCTCCACAGCCATCTGTGGTAGCAAATTCCAGAGGTTCACAACTTTCTGACTCAAGAAATTTCTCTGCATCTCTGTTTTAAATGGCCACCCTTCAATCCTGAAGTGTGCTCTCTTGTCCTGGACTCCCCTAACATGGGAAACAACTTTGCCACATCTGCTCTGTCTCAGCCTTTCAACATTCAAAGTGTTTCTATGAGGTCCCCCCTCATTCTTCTGAACTCCAAGGAGTAGAGTCCTCGAACCATCAAGTGTTCCTCATATTCCCTATAATCCAGGAATCATTCTTGTGAATCTTCTTTGAATGCTATCCAATCCAGCACATCCATTCTAAATAAGGATCCCAAAACTGCGTCCCGTACTCCAATTGAGGCTTCAACGGTGCCTTATAAAGTTTCAACATCTCATCGCTGCTCTTGTTTCTTATTCCTTTAGCTATGAATGCCAACATTGTATTTGCTGCCTGCTTTTTAAATATTTTATTTATAATTTTTTCAAATTCAGACAGTTCCAATAATTCACAATACTACAATCACGTTCATCAAGTATATATACATTTCTTCTGCTGAGTCTGGTTTTATCTCTTTCCCCCCCCCCCCCCCCCACCTCAGCAGAAAACAACAAAACACATTGACAATTTAAATAAAGAAACTCACATATAAAGGGAAAAGCGCTTATTTAACACAAAAAAAAAACAAGACGCAACTACTAAAGACAAGTAACAAATTAAAAAGGAAAAAGAAAGAAAAAACACATTAACCACAGGGCGTGTCGGAGTTCAATGCCAGTCCTCCAGGTCTCTTACATTCATCTCGACTTTGTCTGATTGGAATGGACACCCCCCCCCTCCCCCGCAATCACCCTCCACTCCCAGAAGAGGAAGGACAAAAAAGAGCCCTCCACTTGGAATAGGGAATATAACACCGAAATAAACTTCTTTTGTGTTCCCTCTTCGAATCAGAGTCTCCATGTCACTACACTCTGGTCGGGCCATGGTTGGACCCAATTTGTCCCTTAAGAAAGATTTTAATTGAAAATAGCAAAAGAATGTCCTATTTGACAAATCATATTTAATTCTTAACTGCATGAATGACATAAGCTTCCTCCGCTCATAACAATCCTTGATACACCTGATCCTCTTTGTCCAGGTGTCCAGGATCTTGTTATCAATAGTATTAAATTATTCAGAGTTGGGGGCAGGGTTTTGGAGACAATCCCATACATTGGTTAATTTTGTTCCACACATATAGTGTATATTTTAATAAGAGGTTGTCTTTCTTGCCAGATAATAATTTGGCATCCAATTTATAAATACATTCTCCTGCTACCTTCTCACCTACCATGTGCAGAGCAATTTGTGCCCAGGATGGTGCAGCTCCCCCATCAAAGAGCGAGGTGTTCCACCACGACTGGGCGGCCCAATAATATTTTTTGAATTCTGGAAATCTCAATCCACCCAGACTATTATCCCATGTTAGTTTCTGCATGGAGACCCTAGGTACCTTTTTGTTCCAAAAAAATATACTTACCTGCGTGTTGAGATTTTGAAAGAATCTCTGAGCCAATGCCATGGGTAAAGTCTAGAAGAATGTATTCGCCTTCTTCATCGCTGACTCAACCTGGAGGTTAACATTGGGGTATCCTGCATGAGGACTCCCAAGTGCCTTTGCACTTCTGAATTTTGAATTTTCTCCCCATCCAAATAATTGTGTGCCCTTTTATTCCTTCTACCAAAGTGCATGATGGTATACTTTCCAACATTGTATTTCATTTGTCATTTTTTTGCCCATTTTTCTAATCTAAATCTCTCTATATAGCCTCCATTTCCTCATCACTACCTGTCCCTCCACTTATCCTTGTATCATCTGCAAACTTAGCCACAAAGCCATTTATTAAGCAATCCGAATCATTAACAGACAATGTAAAAATAAGTGGCCCTAACACTGACCCCTGCGGAACACCACAGGTAACTGGTAGCCGACTAGAATAGGATCCCTTTATTCCCACTCTATTTCTGCTAATCAGTCAGTGCTCTACCCATGCTAGAATCTTTCCTGAAATCCTCTTGTTAAACAGCCTCATGTATGACACCTTATCAAAGGCCTTTGGAAAGTCCAAATATACAACATCCAATGCACCCACTGCATCCAAACCTGCTTGTGGTTTCCTCAAAATATTGCAGTAGATATGTCAGGCAAGATTTTCCCTTAAGGAAGCCATGCTGATTTTGGACTACTTTGTCATGTACCTCTGGTAACTTAGTCACCTTGTGGAAATCACAAAGATGTTCCAGCGTTCCTGGTAATTATGAGCTATGCTAACTGACCAGAGTGAGGTGACATGATGGCACATGTATAAGTTAGATTTAAGCTTGTTTGAAGGAACCTCTCAAAATTGATAATTTAACTTTAAGAGGCCACATTCTAGGTACCTATTATCATTACTTTTTGAACTTCTTAATGCAGGCAGGGCTCGGAGTAAAAGTAGTCCGCTATGGGTTGATACAACATATGATAAGAAAGTAGCCAACATGTTAGTGATATCATCTCACAGTAAGAAATGTAATCTACTTTCATTACAAAACTTGGAAATCTCAGAGGAAGAACATCCCAGTCAAAATACACGCTGGCCAACATTAATTCTTTAATTGCCACCGCCATTACAGATTGTCATTTGTCTTAATGTTGTTTTGCTCAAATTGCCTATTATACTTGCTGTCATAATAATCTCTCCAATTCAGAAGCACTTTGTTTTGTGTGAAATGCTCTGAGGTGCAGGAACCTTTTGATTCTTGTCAAAGTTACATTTTTAACAGTCAAGAAGAAAGAAGTTGTCCTGCACAGAAAAAAAAATGGAGCACAGTAGCGGGATTAAATTTAGTTTTGTAAAATTTCAGTGCCTTTAAATTTCAAGCCATTGTTTTTGTGTTCCCCTACAGATGCAATCCTTCTCCATTTACTCCTTCCTAATTGTAAAGCTCTCTCCCAATCTACTCCTCAGCTTTCTCTTCACAAAAATGTGCCTCCGCCTCCTTGATTTTTTCTCTTAGATAAAGCTAACATCATACAAGTCAATCATTTATCACATGTTCTTCACTGGATCTGCTTTCTTTCTATGTTACACCCACTGGGAATGTTCACAGTGCTCCAAGTGTGCTGTGAGTTGAGTTCAAACACATGTAAAATAATTTCACTGCTTTTCAATTCTATCCCTTTAGAAGTTAACTCAACTGTTTTGGATTTTTGGACGTGATGTGCTGCTCACTTTGATTTGTTAATCTTTCTCCCTCAATTACTTTATCCTTTGTTTGAATTTAGACACTTAACTTCCAAGAAGAAGCAGGTAGTCTCTTATTAATGCCCATTTTGCATGTTTATTAACAACTCTTTGACCTTGGTGCAGTTTCCCTCTGCATTGATTGAACCTCCCAATTTGTGACCGTCTTCAAATTTTGAAATGGCCCTTCTGATTCCACAAACCAAATCCTAAGAATTTGTCTGTGAGATGTGCATCAGGGATGACACCGACATTTATTTCTGCTTGAGAAGGAGATGATGAGCAGTTATAAACAGCTGCAGTCCTCGTGAAAGCAATTCTTCAGTGATAATGAAGAACTGCGGAATTAGAATGACAAAACAAGGCTACTCGGCCTATTGACCATTCAGATCTGGATTAAAAAGCATGCCATCTAGTTTAGCCATCTCTGTAAAACTCTTCCTGCCCATTTCCTTAAGTCAGTGAGGTCTTCAACGAGAATCTGCAGTGCTGACGATCCTCTCTGCCTTTTGCCCTTGTCCTTCTTGGTGTTGGACGCTATGGGTTTATGATTTTGTGGTAGTCAAGTAATTTCCCTATAAAGAGCTCAAGCCCAAAATGTTGACTGACTTTCACTTCCTGTAGTTGCTGAGTGACCTGCTGAGTTTCTCCAGCACTTTTGTGTATCCGAGCACTTCTTAAAACAATATTTCTGCTTCTTTCATTCCTTTTAAGCTTTCTTTGCTAATTTAATTACTATGGCTTTGTTTTACATGTGTTCAATTTAAACTTTATTATGTTGTGATCACTATTGCCTGGATGTTCCTGCCACCATTTTACTCTTCTTTGATTCATTACTAAATTGAGCAGCAAATTCATCTGGCCAAGTAGGAAGGAATGACCTAAAGAGTGATTTTCACTTTCCTTCTTTTCATAACAAATTATATAAATTAAATGATAAATTATTTAAAATGGGTAAAACTTTCAGCATGATTATCGTGGCAAGATGGTGGAGTTTTTGCACTCACTAAATATTGAAGCATTTATTTTCAGTCCTATCATTGTTACTAAACTGCTACATTATATTCCTCGAAACATATTTAACACAATGCAAGCTTTGCTGCCTATGTTCGATATTTTCATTTCCTAGAATTTGATGATAAATTAGGTGCAATTTGAAGAAAAATGGTGGCTGTCCCAATATTGTTTACTCCTCTCATGAGTTAATAAACTAAAGGATGTTAGGTCCTGACCACACAATGCAGGGTAACACTTCACTGTTATACTGAGGGTGAGTGGCATGGTTGCAGATACATCTTTAAACTGAAGTGGCACAAAGGCACAACTAATGAGTAGAGTGACCTGGATCCATTTCTGATCTGTAGCGTTGTCTCTGCAGAGTTTGCACTTACTCTCTCTATAACATAGGTTTCCCCTCGGAGATTGGGTGTCCTTCCACGTCCAAAAAACATGGGTTGGTGGGTTAATTGGCCACTGTAAATTGTCCCTAGTATGAGGTTGAGTGGTAGAATCTGGGAGGGGTGTACGAGAATGAGGCGAGAATAAAACAAGAACAGTGCACCCATAAATGGGTGCTTCTTGGGCCAATTATTGGTTGTGTCCGAGTTGATTGATTCTACGGCACTGGCTAGAGTCTGGGTCTTCCTGTTTCTCTACCCAATTCTCATCTCTTATTTCATACATAAAATGTCGCTGAATTACAATGTATTTTGCTTCAGAAGTGTTGATGAAGTTAACATGTCAGCATGTCAAACCAAACTTTTAGTATTAGATGCACTTTCAATCTGAATAAACAATTTCTGAAATCAAAGAAATCAGTTCTTTCAAGTTTCACTGACAGCCTCAAAGAAACTATGTACGTGAAGGAGTCCTTGTAAATGAAATTACAGCATCATCCTTCAAAGTGCAAACGTAAAATGAATCCTCATGTAAGAAGTGTATTATAAAGTCAAGCATGTACATATTTATAACTCTTTAAAAATTGTATTGTCTTGCGTGTTGATGTCAGTTATTGAGGAAGGAGATAGGGTTGTAGAGTTCAAAGCATAATTAGTAATTGCAATGAAAAACATATTAAAGATTTGTCCAATGGTCAATTGTACTGAAGTATATTTTAGAGATGATGTATCATGGTTCCTCTGGCACCTTTATATTCATATTATGCCATACATTCTGCACTATAGCTTTAAAATTGAGGTGCAGGGCCTGTGATTTTTTTTGTTGTTGTTGTCTTGTAACATAACATGCCTGGTGACCCTGACAATGAACCACACACAGTGAGTAAGTTTCCACTATCAAGAACTTCTTCTTTCAATGTCGATGGTTTCAAGACCTCAAAAAAATCCAATGGGTGCTGATATTTTTGTTATATTTGAAAAGCTGCAACAAAAATAAATGATGAAAAATGACAAGTAATTGAATTAAAGCCGCTTGCTATTGTAGCATTGAGATTGAACTCTGTGGTAACGTTGCACTTAGAAAGGGACTTACAGTGAGCTGGAGGAGATTGTACTTCCCTTAGAAATACTTTCTAAAAGGCAGTGGGTGTTCCCGTTCATTTCCTTTCTTTTATTTCGATGCTGCATATTTTCAGCCCTCTCTTGGAATAGAACCTGTAAAATTCGTAATTCATCAGTACAGGAGAGAAGGCACGTGGAAGTGCCTCATTCCAACCCAGTGGAGAATACCTGCAGCACACCAGTAACTGCCCAATCTATCCCCATCCACTCTGCTGTGCTCCAAATCGCTCATTCCATATGTCAGGGGTGTCCATTAGTCGGGTGCTTGTAACTTGGGGACGCCCCCTAACATGGCACAGTCTGCACACTTAGTGCCTTTATATCTTCTTCCTTGTCTCAGCGTCAAATCTTGGCAAATTATACTTCTGAAAAGAGTTTTTGGAATACTTTGCAACGTGGATATCCAAGTTGTGGATAGTGGAATGCTTGTCAAGATGGGGCTTTCAAGCACCTACGCAACTATTGGTGTTAGCATATTGGGGTTTAAGAGGGTTAAGAAATGAGATGAGGGTGATTCATACTGGAAAGTCGATGCAAACATCTTACCCTCCATGGAAAATAATTTCAAGCTCACTACACCAATAAATGCCAGGTTCCAGATATTATAGATTGGCCACAAGTAGGAACACTTCAGGCTATTTATGTATACAGAAATAAACACAAACTATTCACCCTTTGAATCTCATTCAATAAATTTATGGCTGATCTCTGAGCTAATGGTTTTCTTCATATTTTTTCCATCACTATGCTTAACAAAATCAGATTTAGAATTAACAATTAACCTAGCAACTCTTTCCTTCTGCAGAAGGGACCTGCAAATTTCAACCACCCTATATCTGTTTTGTAGCTGCTCTTAAAAAAGGCCTGGATCTATTATCTAGATCAGCCATTCTCATCCTTTTCTCAGCTATGCGCACCCCCCACCCCCCCTGGACTCAACTAAAATTTTATGGGGCTCCCTCCCCTGCGAAGCAATCATGTTCTGGTTTCTTTTGTAACTTCTGTCCTACTGACTGCATAAAAACATAAAATATATTTACGTTACATGAGGTGAAACGAAAACTAGGCTTTTATATAAATCCTCCTGGTGGGGGAGGTGGGTGGGGGAGGTGGGTGGGGGCATATGGCCCCCATTGAGAATGACTGATCTTGGACTATACTCCACTGGGAACAATTCCTTGCAGCAGTATTCTGTGTCATCTCTTCTTATAATTTAATCTTTGAAGTCCAGGCTTCATTCTGGTAAATCCATTCGGAAATCATTCCAAATCCGATCCCAAAGTTTGTGCCCAGAACCGCTTAGCAGATGGTTTTTGCATTTATTTATTTCTTTTTATTTCGGCATGGTTACAGGCCCTTCTGGCCCATGATCCTGCACTGCCCAAGTACACCCATGTCACCAATTAGCACACTAACCTCGTATGTCTTTGGAATGTGGGAGGAAACCAGGGCATCTGGAAGAAATCCACACAGACACTGCTTTCTATAATGTTAGAATAAATTCCATTCATATTCTTCATCTCCACGCATAATGCCCAACATTCTAAAAGCCTTTTTGCATATGGCTATGATTTTTTTGTTGCATTATGTACATGCATGTTTCTATCTCTTTGGAGTACCTAAAGCTTGGTCATGGAATCTGAGATGCTTCGGACAAAGGGCACAGAGATTCCATGAGCGTAGTGAATGTTCCTTATTATTACAAATTAAATATGACTGCAGCCAACATATTGAAAGTACTGATTTCTGGTATTCTAAGCATGTTGCTACACGTGGAATCTGAAATGCTCTTCTCTATAAGTTTGTGGGTGCTTATGTTTAATTGAAATTGTCTCTTCTGTTTGAAATAGGTTTTTGTCAGGGTTGCCAAGAACGCACATGAAGCAATTATGGCAGAGGGGGCAGAAGGTTGATTGCTCCTCCTGACTCCAGTCAAGGAGACCCTCACTATACTGTTCAACACACAAAAGTGTTGGAGAAACTTAGCCAGTCACCCAACGTTCTTCATGGCAAAGATAGATAACCAATGTTTCTGGCCTTGAGCGCTTCATTAAGGTACGAGCAAAAAACAGGCAGGTGGCTGCATAAGGTGGGGGTCAGGAGCAGGGAGAAGGGCACAGACCCACAGGTTAAAGGTTATAGGTGGATAGGGTGGGAGAACAGAACAAGAAAAAAATAAGCTGGGAAGTGATAGGAGGGGATAGTTCTGAATGGAGAGGGAAAGTGGTGGTGAGCTGAAGGAAAGGAGAGAGAGAAAGAGAGAGAGAGGTGAGGGGGTCTAACAGAAATTAGAGGTCAATATTAATGCCACCTGGTTGGAGAGTGCCTGGACAGAATAATGGGCGTTGTTCCCCCAATTTGCGGTTGGCCTCGGTTTGGCAGTGCATGAGGCCATGAGCAGAAGTGTCAGCATTGGAGTGGGGCGCAGAATTGAAATGGTTGGCTGTTTCAACCCTGCCCTCCCCAACCCTGCCTTCCACCTCCCTTCCCAATCCCTCACATCCTCCTACCTCCCCCACCCACACCCTACCCTACTGACCTCCACCCTAATGCCTACCGAGTCTTTGCTATCCCCTCCAATCTTCCCTTCTTGGACATGGAACTCTCTGTCCTTTGTCTAGGCCTCACCTTCATCCCCTTTCAGCCACACCTTAACGAGTTCCATGCATGCTATGATACTGAACTCTTCTTCCATCGTCTCTGTCTCCATGCCCACTCCTTCCAACAGGATTTTCCACCCACTACTGAAGATCCCTTTTCCTGCTTTAAGTTTTCTTCCAACTCTTGGACCACTATTCCTGGCCTTCAACCACTCTGGATCGTTATATTTCTAGACTTCAACCATCTCAATTTCACCCCTCCCCTCAGATTCTAGTCTCACCCCCTCAAAATGCTATGGCTTCTACTCTCTCCATACCAATCCCAACCTCACTATCAAACCTGCAGACAATTATAGTGCTGTCACAATCTAGCATGCTGACCTATACCTTGTTGAGCCCAGACGACAGCTCTCAAAAACCTCCTCTTGCCCCTTGAACAGGACCCACCAAAAAACATCAAGCCACTGTCTCTCGCACCATCTCTGACCTCGTCAGTTGCAGTCATTCCCCTCCCTCGACATCCAACCTCATTGTTTCCCAATCCTGCACTTCCCAGATTTACTTCCTACCCAAGATCCACAAACCCAATTGTCCCGGTTTCCACAATCAGAATCAGAATTTATTGTCATGAACAAGTCACAGAATTTGTTGTTTTGCAGTAGACTCATAGTGAAAACATTCATATAAACCATCTGACAACAATAAATAAAAACAGGGCACAAAAAGTCAAAGTGAGGCAGTGTCTTTGGTTTATTGATCATTCAGAAATCTATTGGCAGTGGTTAAGAGCTGGCCTTGTGCCGTTGAGTGCTCATCTTTAGGCTCCTGTACCTTTTTCCCGACAGTAGCAGAGTAAAGAGGGCATGGCCTGGGTGGTGAAGGTCTTTAAGGATAGAGGCTGCTTTCTTAAAACACCGCCTCTTGTAGATGTCATCAATGGAGTGAAGTCTGGTGCCTGTAACGTCGCAGGCTGAGTTCACAACCCTCTGGAGTTTTTTCATGTCCTGACCTTTGACACCTCCCTGCCCCATCCTGCTCCTGCCCCATTGAACAGGTACCATCTGACCTCAACTCCATTTTCCCCTGGTCCAGTCCCTCCCTACCTACATCCGCAATACCTTATATGCCCTCCATCACTTCAACCACTTCCAATTCCCTGAACTTGACAGCCTCAATTTCACCATGGACATCCAACCTCTATAAACCTCAATACTGAAAGTGTCAAAGCCCTTCATTTCCTTCTCATCAACAGTTCCAACCAGTCCCCCTCCACTACCACCCTCCTCCACCTGGCAGAACTTGTCATCACCCTCAATAACTTCTCCTCTGACTCATTCCATATTCTCCAAGTTCAAGGGCAACCATGAGTACCTGCATGGGTCCCAGTCATGCTTGCTTTTTCTTTTGGCTATGTGGAGCAATCCATGCTGCAAGGCTAAATAGGCAAGGCTCCTCATCTGCTGCACTGGTGACTACACTGGTGCTGCCCTCATGCATCCATGAAAAGCTCATCGTTTATTCACTTTGCTACTAATTTTCACCCCGACCTCAAATTCACTTGGTCCATCCCTGGCGACACACTCCCCTCGTTACCTCAACTATACCTCTTCACAGCCTGTCTGCTATAGGATTCTATCCCTTTCTCTCAATTCCTCTATCTCCATCGCATCTGCTCCTAGCATTATGTCTTCTCTCCCAGATCATCTGAAATGCTCTCCTTCAAAACAATATGGCTTCCCTTCTATCACCAACAATTCAGCTTTTACCAGTGTCTAGTCTATTTCCTGGCTCCCTCCGACCCAAAACACAACAAGGACAGGGTATCCCAGGTCCTCACCTACCATCCCACCAGCCTCCACATCCAACATATTATCCTCCGCAATTTCCTCCAAATACAATGTGATCCCACCTCGGGACACATCTCCGCTTTCCACAGGGACTACTCCTTCCATGATTTCCTTGTCCACTCATCCCTTTTCCCTAATTGCCCCCTTGACACCTACCCTGTGACTTCAGGAAATACTACACTTGCGCCCACAACTCCTCCCTCACTACCATTCAGGGCCCCAAAGTGTCCTTACAAGTGAAGCACCACTTTACTTGTGAATCTGCAATGGTCATCTACTGAATCCGGTGCTCCCATTGTGACGTCCTCTATATTGGAGAGACTGCACGCAGACTGGGAGAGCATTTCATTGAGCATCTTTGCCCTGTCCACTACAATAGCGTGGACCTGCCAGTTGCCAACCATTTCAACCATTTATGTCTGTCCATATTTCCATGCACCGCCAAGCTTAGGCCACCCATATATTGGAGGAACAACACCTTATATTCCGCCTGGGCACTCTCCAACCATTAACATCATCTTCTCCAGTTTCTGTTAGGCCCCTACTCTGTCTCTCTCACTCTCTTTCCCTAACCCCCTGTATCCTTTCTTCCAGCTCCCCACTCCATTCCCTCTCCCTTCAGAGAGCTATCCCCTCACTATCACTTCCTAGCTTTATTCTCTTGTGCCCTCCCATCCCTATCCACCTATGACCTCTCACCCCACCATTTTATTCAGGGGTACCTGCCTGCTTTTTACTCAAATATTAGTCACATATCTTTGCCATGAAGATTGTGACCTACTCAGTTTATCCAGCACTTTTGTGTATTAAACTACAATCACAGCATCTGCAGGCTTTCTTGTTTAACTCCTCACAATATAATGTCATGGGTTTTATTTTAACTAAGTGTTCTTTGAATCTCAAGAAGATGATGAGGGTCAAGATGCCATTCCAGAAGAGAACCTCAATGGTACTCAAGGGGACCTTGTGAACCACAGAGCAGTTACAATCCCCAAGTGCTCTAAGTCATTCCTGAATGATTGCTTGGGTGTTCATTAGGAACTATAGCACACACTCGTGACATTATTCGTGGGCACTTTCATTCCATTTGAAAGTACAAAATTGCTAACACAAAACTATGCATGTAAGATATGTACAGCATCTCTTCCTATTCTCTGGAGTGCCAGGTGGATGGAATGAGGAAAAGACAAGCGTTCAAAGTTTTCTGATTGTTTGTTACTTTAAAGCTTGAGCAATTGCTGTATCGCTCTCTGATCTTTCTTAAAAATAAAAAAATCCTAAAATGTGACATATTGATGATTTTTTTTAACCATGCCTAGCCCTGAGTCAGAGGATTTAAAAAAAATTATTCCCCTGACAGTAGGTAAAATTTGGAGAGAAGACGTAATCCTTCAGTGTGACCCACAACAGTTCAGTGGGGACGTTCAACCAGCCACCATTGCACTGAGTCAAAAGGGACAAGCCACAAGGGGTTAGCTGCTGCCATTGCAAGTCATGGAACAGGCTTTTTGGCCTAATTGGTCCATGCTGACCTCCACTGGTATTTCTGGACTTGTCCCATTTGCCTGCATTTGGTCCGTATCCTTCTAAAGCCTTGCTATCCATTTCTACAGCTTCATCTGGCAGCTCTTTCCAGATATAGACTCAATCAAGATTATTTTATTATCATGTAATAAAACAGAAAATGTAGTACAGTGTATTACAAGAGATCTCCATAGCACAGACAAAAATTTTCTATCTGTAAAAATTGCCGGGCACCCCTTGCAGTCAGAGAAAGAGAAGCAAGAGAGAGTCCCTCCAGGATCACCAAATATCCATGGCTTCACCTCCAGCGCTCCCACAGCCTCTAAAGCAACACAACCATCAGTCTGAACCAGATGCACACCTCTGGCATAATCAGGAAGCCTCCAGCATCCTCTCGCATCCCAGTTCTGATACCTGGTATCCAGCACTCCCCAGCCTGGTGTGCCTTTTGATTGCAGTTGCCAGCAGACCACATCCTAATGTGGATAGCTCACCTGGAGTCACCAACAGTCCTCCTGTGTGTTCTTCAGCCTCAGAGCCAATCACTGCTCCACTGCCAAGGTCATCGTCCCGTCGGTCATCTCCTTTGCTTTTCTTTCTAAAATGGGGGTGGGGAAGGAGAGAGGGTATCTCTGTTTTCTAGTGCCCTGCACCCATCGTCCGCTATCCCGGTATTTGCAACACCTTAAAGGCGCTGCCAATCATAGGTGCCGCCATCTTTAGCCCAGACACTGTGGTTGCAGGATTTTAAAATAAGCTACCATTGGCTTTTAACAGACCATTTAAAGCCTGTACAGGGCAATTAGCACTCAGACTAGGTGCTTGGACCCTGTGGTGTTGTTCCTCCAATATATAGGATTCTATCCCTTTCTCTCAATGTTAATGGTTGGAGAGTGCCCAGGCGGAATATGAGGTGTTGTTCCTCCAATATATGGGATTCCACACCAGCGAACGTGCTGTCATTACAACAATTCTGGCAACACCACCATTTTCTCAGAGGTGACCCTCTGGGTGAAAAATATGCTTCTCAGGTCCCTCTTAAATCCTTCTCTCACCTTATATCAATACCCTCTGTCCGTGGAGTCATATCCCCTGCGGAAAACTTAGTGAGCATTCATTTTATCTTGATTTTATAAGCATCTATAAAGTCACTCCTCAGCCTTCTACACTCAAGGGAATAAAGACCTAGAACATTGAACCTTTCTCTACAGCACAAGCCCTTCAGTCCTGGTAACCACCTGATTAATCCCCTCTGCTCCCCTTCCAACTTATTGATGTCCTTCCTTTCACTGGGCGACCAGAGCGTCCCACAGTTCTCCAAGTGTTGTTTCACCAAAGCCTTGTATAGCTGGTCTGAGCCTTTGCACTCAAAGCCTCACCCAATGGTGGCAAGTGCACCAATTGTCTTCTATCCTTTCCACCTGAATTTCCACCTCAGGTTGCCCAAGATGGTCTACCAATGAGTAGACCATTGGTAGAGCTGGGCTTTGGAGCATCACTGGTCTCCTGAATGTGGAAGGCTCACCAGGCTGCATCAGGTGAGTACAGGGCTGAGTTTGGTTATTGTGGATCCCAAAGTAAAATCTTACCCCATTGGGGTCCTTACCGTTGTCTTGGGTAAACTTATACCTCTCATTTTGTTCGTTTTAGATTGGTCACAGTGTTTGAGCTACCGAAAGAAAATAGACACACACACCGAGAGCAGTTCAGTTTATACAAATGTTTATTACAAATTCAAAAGCTGATTTCAAACTACAATATGCAAGCCCTTCCCAACTATACTTATCAACACCTGGACTGGTCCCAACTGCCGAAGCGAGGCAACGACTGCACACTTATAGTAGGTTGTCAGGGCGCCGGTAGCAGCTTCTCCACCTCCCCCGACTGGGACGTTGGCTGGACTCTAGAAGTTCTTCTTCTTGCTGAGAGATGTTGCCACCTCTCGGAGAGTCTCTCACTTCAGCAGCGGGACCATGGCTTATATTACCCAAAATTTGCTTACTCATAGCTTATCACTTTGAATAAATGGTGTATTTTGCGTCAAGGCTAGGCCTCTGACAGTCTGTGACCAAAACATTGCATCAAGGCTAGGCCTCTGACAGTCTGTGACCAAAATATTACGTCAAGGCTAGGCCTCTGACAGTCTGTGACCAAAACATTGCATCAAGGCTAGGCCTCTGACAGTCTGTGACCAAATTCCTCGGTGGAATTTAGCTTATGTCTGCTGATTCTAAAACACAAGCAGGTTCTCAGCCTTGCAGAAGCAAAGGTTGCAAAAGTAAAAAACATGGTTTAAAGCTGAAGCAAAAAGCATGGTTTAAATCCTCCAATACAACCGTCAACTTGGAATGGCCACTAAGGTTCACCACAGTGTATAAGCCATGAGATGAATAAGGGCAATTTTCCCTAACATGCAATTAAAAAGAGTTCCCTGCAAAGTGACAATGTTTGGACAATATTTGTACAGGTCACTTCATTCCCAAAAAAAGACAGTTATCTTTAAAGCATGTATTCACATGAAGAAAATCCTCAAGCCTCTCACCTCCAAAGGCCTGGTTTGATTCTAACTTCAGATACTAACTGTTTCCTTCTTAGCCACTGATGTCACTAGCGGGGTGCAGACCATATCTGGTGACACCATTAGAGGAGGGCGACACCAAAATGACTATCTATAAAATGTCTGTGAAGTGTTCCAGCAGAAATTTATCTTTTTAAATAAAACTATCCCTGTAGTTAGTTATATCAAAAACATTATTCATAAGCCCAGCTTACATGTATCAATATACCTACGTTCAGTTACTCAATTATGGAGCAGGTCCATGGGAGGGGGGGGGGGGGGTGAACTACGTTACCACACTGAGTGACACCAATCCCTAGTGATGCCACTACTCTTAACCATGTGAGTTTCCCGAGCCCTGGTTTCCTCCCACATCCAAAAGGCTTGCTAAGAGTTTGTCTGTTCGTTATATGAGGTCCTCCATCAGCCAGCTCCCCACCATGACTACCAGCCCCCCCACATCTCCATCGGGCACACAAAACTCAAAACGGTCAACCAGTTTACCTATCTCGGCTGCACCATTTCATCAGATGCAAGGATCGACAATGAGATAGACAACAGACTCGCCAAGGCAAATAGCGCCTTTGGAAGACTACACAAAAGAGTCTGGAAAAACAACCAACTGAAAAACCTCACAAAGATAAGCGTATACAGAGCCGTTGTCATACCCACACTCCTGTTCGGCTCCGAATCATGGGTCCTCTACCGGCACCACCTACGGCTCCTAGAACGCTTCCACCAGCATTGTCTCCGCTCCATCCTCAACATCCATTGGAGCGCTCACACCCCTAACGTCGAGGTACTCGAGATGGCAGAGGTCGACAGCATCGAGTCCACGCTGCTGAAGATCCAGCTGCGCTGGATGGGTCACGTCTCCAGAATGGAGGACCATCGCCTTCCCAAGATCGTATTATATGGCGAGCTCTCCACTGGCCACCGTGACAGAGGTGCACCAAAGAAAAGGTACAAGGACTGCCTAAAGAAATCTCTTGGTGCCTGCCACATTGACCACCGCCAGTGGGCTGATAACGCCTCAAACCGTGCATCTTGGCGCCTCACAGTTTGGCGGGCAGCAGCCTCCTTTGAAGAAGACCGCAGAGCCCACCTCACTGACAAAAGGCAAAGGAGGAAAAACCCAACACCCAACCCCAACCAACCAATTTTCCCTTGCAACCGCTGCAATCGTGTCTGCCTGTCCCGCATCGGACTGGTCAGCCACAAACGAGCCTGCAGCTGACGTGGACTTTTTTACCCCCTCCATAAATCTTCGTACGCGAAGCCAAGCCAAAGAAGAAAAAAAAAATATAGTACATGGATAGCAAAAGAACACAAGGACACTGTTGATGGCTGTGTAAGAAGGAGAATATGCGGCAACAGTGCAAGAAATTAAATGGTCGGGGAATAATTCAAGGGATTGTTCCCCTGGGAGCAAGCATATTTCCAATGGGCCAAATGGTTTCCCTTGGTGTGATTATAATTATAGGAAATGTTTTTTCTTCTGTATTCTGCTTGACGAATCAACAAATTTAAGTGTTTTTGTCACAAAATAGTTAAAACAGTGAGAAGAAGGGTTCTTCTGCAAACAGACAAACAGGTAACATCCATTCAGATGTGTTAAGAGCACAATTTACAAAGTGTAGGATTACAATGAAAAGGAAGGCAAGGGCATCATGGTAACTTGATCGTGGGGTTCATACAGGAGCCTGATGGCTGTGGGGAAGAAAGACTCTATCAACTCGTACAAAGTGCAAGTAAGTCACGGTAACAACGCACAGAGTTACTGAGAGAGATCAGTTCATTCAGAGCAAAAGGAACACAATTTCCACATCAAAGATCAGGGTGGGTTTAAACACATGTGGAACAGCATCAGGAAAACTGTCCAAGCACTTGAGTTGGGCACGGCCAAGAAATTCACCTTTGAATCCTATTGTTCAAATGACTGCATCCACAATTGGGGAAAACAGTTTCAAACAAATATACTTTAACCAATGTCCTCAGCAGTGCCGGCAAGGGGACTGAATTTGAATGATCAGCCGTGGTTATATTGATTGGTAATGCATCTCGAAGGATTGAATGGTGTACTCCTACAGCCATTTTCTTTGATTCCATTATTGTCATGTAATAGTACAGAAAATGTCATATTACATGAAATTGCCTTCTGCCTGCCATAGGGCAGACCAAGTGTCACCATTAGTTTCACCCAGTGTCTCTTACAGTTAGAGAGAGAGAGAGAGAGAAGCAAAAAGAGAATCCCTTCAGAATCATAGCATTCACCTCTGGCACTGCCGCAGCCGCACAAACTCCTGTTCAATTAATTGGCAATCTGAGTTCAAGAACTAAACTTCCGACACGATCAGGAAGGCGTCAGTGTGGCTTCCTCAGTTACTGAGCTTCTCACTGCTTAGCTGCAATGGTCACTATCCTCTTCTTCTCCTTCTCAACGTGGGGTGTTCTCCCCACTTCTGGTTCCCTGCACCGACCGGTCTGCCACTCCTCCAGAGTCTGCAAAGCTCCGCAGTTGCAGAATTTTATGTACAAACTCAGTGGCTCCTTTAAAGATCATTTAAAGCCTGTAAGGAGCTGCCAGCATTTGGACCGGGCGGTTGAGCACTTTAAAGCAGTGCGATATCTCCGCACTCTGCTCTCTGGGTCCACACCAGTGGCCGCGCTGCCATTACAGCAGCTCTGGCAGTGCCGCATGTCATAGTCTCAATGCTATGACTTGGAGAAATCCCATTGCCCAACTATTTTCCCTGTACCCATAAATTCCACCAATGATACTCCCACTACCCTCAAGAAAGGGAGTATCATTGGTGGAGTTTATGGGTAAATTGCCATTCAGGTGCAATGCTGGCCACCTGAAGGACACAGCTGCACAAATGCAGCTCTGAGCACACTCCGGCTCCTGCCCAGTGTCAGCTGTGATCAGCAGGCTGACCCTTTAACATCTGCTTTCAGCCAGCTGCATGTGTGGCAATCTGAGTAAGTTATGAGTTTATTGTCATGTACATTGAACCAACTAAATATGAATAGAAATTCTTGCTGAAGCCAAATGAGTACCGTACTCCACAAAAATAAGTATACATTAAATTTCATTAAAAGGAGATAAATACAAAATATAGATCATAAATATTTAGTTACCATTGTGAAAGAAAAGGTTGCATTACAATTAGGGCAGTGGCCCAGAGTAGTTTAGGATTAATTTAGTAAGGGGTTGTTGGAAAGCGTCTGATAGCTATTGGGGAAAAAAAAGCTATTCTTGAACTTAGAGAGGCTTATCTTCTTCAGACTTCTGTAGCTCCTGCCTGAAGGTAGTAATGAGAAGAAGTTGTGTCCAGAGTGATGAGGGCCCTTTATGATGTTGGCTACCTTCTGGAGGTAACGACTCACATGGATGTCTTTGGTGGAGGGGAAATCGGAGCACTTTTGCTAGGTTGGCACTTCATTTTGATGTTGCTCTCAGCATCTCCTTCTGCCCAATTCACCAAATACTGCTTGATTCCTTGGCATGAGGATTGTGCAAAAATGAGGAACAGGAAATTGTGGCAGATGAATGTGTGCCTGAAGAGTTGATGCAGGCGGGCAGGGGTTCAGATTTATGGATCATTGGGATCTCTTCTGGGGAAAGTCTGACCTGGACAAAATGAATGGGCTGGAACTGAAGTAGAGAGGGGCCAATATCCTAATGTGAAGGTTTGCTGGAGCTGTTGGGGATAGTTTAAACTAGTTTGGCAGGGGGGTGGGAACTAGAATGATCTATTCTGAAACCCCTGTTTTTTTGTGATTTTTTTATGAATAACCTGGGTCAAGATGTAGAGGGATGGGTCAGAAGTTAGTGGATGATATGACGTTTGGAGTAGCTGTGGATAGTGTCATTGTATGTTATAACAGGATGCAAAGTTGTGCCAAGAAGTGGCCGATGATGTTCAATCTGGATAAGTGTGAGGTGATGCATTTTGGAAGGTCAAACATGAAAGCAGAGTCCATGGTTAATGGCAGGATTCTTAAGAGTGTGTAAGAACAGAGGGAGGGACCTTCGGGTCCAAATCCATAGATCTCTCAAGTTTGCAGCACATGCTGATAGGATTGATAAGATGGCTTCATAAGTTGGGGATTGAGTTCAGGAGTTGTGAGATGATGCTGCAGATCTATGAATCTCTGGTGAGACCAGATTTAGAATATTGTGTTCAGTCTGGTCACCTGATTACAGCAAGGATGTAAACGCTATGGAGAGGGGCAGAGGAGATTTACCACGATGTTGCCTGGATTGGAAAATGTGTCTTATGAGGCAAGGTTAGCAGAAGAATGGCTTTTCTCTTTGGAGCAAAAAAGGATAATAGGTGACTTACTAGAGATCTACAGGATTATGAGAGGCATCAGTGAGCTAGACAGTCAGCACCTTTTTCCCAGAGCAGGATAGCAAACACCAGCAGACATCTGTGCAAAGTGAAGGGAGGAAGGTTTATGGGAGACATCCGGGGTAAGATTTTTACACAGAAAGTTGTGGGTGCCGGGAATTCATTGCCAGGGGTGACAGTGGAGGCTGGAACAATAGGAGCATCTAAGCAATTTCTAGACAGCCACGTGGGCGAAAGAAAAATAGAGGTTACGAGGTAGGGAGGATTTTGTTTTTTTAAGGTATATGTAGGATAGTACTACATCATGGGCTGAAGGGCCTGTACTGTGTGTAATGTTCTGAATTCTATGATTGCAATGGTAGAGTCAGGGAGTGTTGTGGGGCCTTGATGAGTCACAGTACAGAGAAGAGGTAGAAAATCTCGTGAAATGGTGTGAGAGGAACAACTTGAATCTCGACGTAGACAAGACGAAGGAGATGATCGTGGACTTCAAGAGGACCAGGAATGACCACCCTCCACTACATATCAGCAACTCTGTAGAGGTGAGAATGGAGGGCTCCAAGTTCCTTGGAATTCACTTAATTAGTGACCTATCATGGATACACAGCGTCTCCTCACTTGTCAGGAAGGTGCAACTGCACTTACTGAGAAGATTGAAGTGGGCAAGGCTACCGGCTACCATTAGCCAATCTTCTCCAGCTGCTCTATCGAGAGCGTCCTGGCTGGCTGCATCACAGTGTGGTACAGTTGCTGCAAAGAAATGGATCGGAGGTCAATCCACAGGACCCGAAGAGTGGCAGAGAGGATCACTAGAGTTAACCACTCCCCCCCCCCCCCGCCACAATTGACATGATCTACTGGGATCGTTGTCTGTAGAGAATGCGTAAAATGATTGAGGACCCCTTCCACCCTGGGTACAGCATCCTTTGTTGAGGACCCTTTCCACTTTGCACACATCATTTTTCAACTGCTCCCATCAGGAGAAAGATACGGGAGTATCAGAGTAAGTACCTGCAGGAACAGTTTCTTCCCACAGGCAGTGAGAATGCTGACCGGTCAAAGGAACTGCTCACACTAATTATCCAAGACTCTCATATTTATATATTTATTTGTATATATGAATACTTGTCAGGCAGATGTATTTTCTGTCTGTAGGTGCGTTATGTTTGGTTGTGTGTCTGGAGTGAGTATGCTGTTTCGTCAAATTAGATGACAGTAAACTAGACTACACCCTTCTGAAGGTGCCATGGTTTTAACATCTCACCCCACAAGAGGGCGCCATCACCATGGACAAAGTGTGTTCATTTCGACAATCTTCAATGTAACCTCCTCAGGACTTTCCCTCAAGCCTTCGGTGATTACGCAGCAGAACGATATGGGTTTAAGTCGCTCTCCCAGGAATTGACTATCATTGTCTGGCAGGACTGAAAAGGTGACCTGCTGAAGCCGTTGGTTTCCACAAGATTGACCTCCGATCCACTTCTCTGCAGCAATTGTATCGCGATGCCCAGTGAGAACATGGACAGACCTGTCGATAAGATAATGGGGCGGGGGAGTCAAAACGGCTGGCCACTGGGAGATCCTCACTATTGCAGCAGGCAGAGCCAAGGTTCTCATTGAAGGGGCGGCACGGTTGGCGTAGTAGTTAGTGCAATGCCTTTACAGCACCAGCGATCGGGACTGGGCCTGGGTTTGAATCCCGCGAGTTTGTACATTCTCCCCATGTCTGCGTGGGTTTTCTCCAGGGGCTCCAGTTTCTTCCCACCATTCAAAACGTACTTGGGGTTTAGGTTAATCGGGTGTAAATTGGACAATGTGGACTTGTGGGTTGAAATGGCCTGTTATTGTGCTGTAGATCTAAATATAAAAAGTGTTAAAATGAGATATAAAACTGAGGTCTCAGTGTGAAGGATTGCATGGTATTTTGAAGCATAGTGAAAATATACCCAGAATCCTGTTGATACTTATCCAGATGCTATTATTTCAGCAGATGCTAATGTGTTCAAATTGGCTGATAAATGTCCTCCCATCCAAATGCAGCTGCTGCTTTGGACAGTGTCTGCTGCCACAGAGGCTGTTCTTGCCTGGACTGTGACTGCCAGCATGAGGTGAATGATTGTGCCCAATTCGCATCCACCTGCCGATGATTGAGCAGCTCCAGGAACGGATTGAATCGGATTTGCCTGTCATGTTAAATTGTTGGAATGTCAGCTTTACGATAGAGCTTGTCACAATTAATCTTGTTACTTTGCTTTTATCGTGTTTTGCATGAATTTTAAATCCAAAGTAGCGTCAGAGTGATACACCATAAATAATACCAAAAGACTGGAGTTGCTGGATGACAGGCTTTTAATATCAGAAGACTTGGACCATGCTCCTGTTCTGGCCCGATCCCTGCACTCGTACTGAGGGAGGGACTTGACTTAACTGCTTTTAGTAGGGGATTCCACGGGATGGAGACACCGAGGGAAGGCGGGCCAGCCATACATATGAACCAAACATATACACAGTGCCAGTAACCAAGTAACAGTACACCGTGGTGTATCACCACATTCACCCCCTCTTTTAAAAGAAAAGTCCTGGTGGCGGGGAGGGAAGTCCAGTATCCATCACAAGTTCAGCCGATCCTGTGGTCTTCTGTTCCTTGTGGACCATTGTGTCGCAGCTGCTGGTTCCTGGTCAGGGGGCGTATGTCGGGAGTTGGTGTACCCAGGGGGAGAAGGCGGGTTGGGCAGTGCGGGAGTCAGGGTGGGGTGATGGGGATCAGCCATGGTGGTCGTAGCAGCTGGTGTCTGGTTTGGGGTAGGGTGCCCAGGTGTGGGGGGTGGCGGTCAGTGGGTGTGTGAAGTGGTGGTTTTGGTATCTCCTATCCAGGCCAGCTTCCGGACAGAGACCGTGTCCTTGCGACCATCCGGGTACACCATGTGGATGTACTGGGGGCTGGCGTGGAGAAGGTGAACCTTCTCGACCAGTGGGTTGGTCTTGTGGCCCTATACATGCCTCCTGAGCAGGACCAGGCTCAGGGATGTCAGCTAGTATAGTAGTGTTATCCCCGACACTGATATCCTGGGGAAGAAAATCAGCCTTTCGTAAGGCATGACATTGATGGCGGTACACAGGAGGGATCTGATTACGTGGAGGCCATCGGGGAGGACTTCCTGCCACTGGGAGATGGGAAGACCCCTGGACTTTAATGCTAGAAGGACTGCCTCCAGTGATGCACTGCCTCAACGATTGTCTGGGCCTCCTTTTCAATGGAGGACTGTCAGACCTCGGGGCCATGGAGTGTGCGGGAGGAAAATGCTACCAGTCTGCCCACTTTATTGAGAGTGGCCGCTAGGGCGAAATCAGAGGCCTTGCTCTCCACCAGGACTCATCCATGGCAAGCATCCTGGCCTTGATGATGTCCCCTTTGATGTGGTGAAGGTCTCCTGAGCTTCCGCCAGGAGTATGAAGAATGCGGCTTTCACCAGGGTCAGGCCTTGTCGGTGTAATTGGGAACCCATGCACGAAACGAGAAAAACCCAAGGCACCTCTTCGGGGCCTTGAGGCACCAAGGCAGAGGGAATTCCATCAGGGGGTGCATACGGTTGAGGTCTGGTCCAATGACAAAGTGTTCCACAACGCGACCAAAAATGGCCAGGTGTGATGTGCGGAACACACACTTTGGTTTGTTGTAAGTGAGATTGAGTGCCTTGGCCATCTGGAGGAATTTCTCCAGGTTTGTGACATGGTCCTGCATGTTATGGCCGCAAATGTTCACCTCATCCATGTATGGGAATGTGGTCATGAGCCCGTGCTGGTCCACCATCTGGTCTATTTCCCATAGGAAAACAGAGACCCTATTGATAACCCTGAAAGGGACCCTTAGGTAGAGGCGACCGTCTGCCTCAAATGCAGTATATTGACAGTCCTCCGGGCGGAAGGGGAGTTGGTGATGCGCCAATTTTAAATCAATGGTAGAGAACACCCGGTATTGGGCGATCCGAACTACCATATCGACGATGCAGGGAAGGGAAAGTGGGTATGCATCTAGTTGCTTGAACCGGTTTATGGTTTGACTGTAGTCAACAACCATGCAGAGTTTCTCCCTGTTCTTTACCACCATGACCCTGGTTGTGTTCGGTTCTATGGTCTCTTTGGCCAGCAGCTGTTTTACCTCTGACTTGATGAATGTCTTGTATCTTCTGTTTTTGGTGGTGATCAGCTTGCATTCGGGGGTGAGGTTAATGAATAGGGGCAGGGGGTTTCTCAGAGGGTGGATAGCCCACAGGTCAGACATTGTGGCTGGGTTGTGGTGCACCAATTGGTCATGCGTGGAGGGGAGGGCAGGTAGTTTAAAAATTTGTGGTTGCGGACAGTGAGAGGAGGATGGGGCCAGTCAAATTCCAAATTTACACTCTTGAGGTGGAACTGTAAGTCCAATCCCAGGATTACCACTCTGCAGAGCTGGGGCATGAAACATTTTAAAGTTGTCATAAGTAGCGCCCTGTACCGTTAGTTATACCGTGCAGTAGCCCAGAGCCTCGGCCGACTGCAACCTGGATGCCATGGATATCTTGCAACTGGATGGACTCACTACACGCAAACAGTCAGGGTGCACAAAACCTTTGGTGCTGCCACTGTGAAGCAGACAGGTAACGGTGTCCATTTCGACCTCCATCAGCGAGCGAGTGAGCTGTGAAGCAGACAGGTAACGATGTCCATTTTGACCTCCATCAGCGAGCGAGTGAGTTGGTGAGAGCTGTGCCGATTGAGGTTAATGGAAGTCAGAACCCTATCATAGTCAGAGCTGCTCTTGGATCCAGACTGGTGAGATGCTTCCACGGTGAGCATGCGGTGCTGTTGTTCGGTGACAGAAGTGGCATTGGCCAAGATGGCTGCCCCCACTGTCCACATGCAGTTCTGCTTGGGATAGAAGGTCTGGACTTGCATACTTTAGTGTGGTGTCCTTTCTTCCCATACCCTGAGCACACTGCTTTTTTGGACAGACATTTCTTCCAACGGGTACTTTGGTTGACCACAGTAGTAGAACTTCGGGGGCTTGGTGGTGGTAGCGGTGGTGAAGTCAGGACACCCCTGTGCTGCAGCAGAGTGGAGCCCTGCATCCCAAGATGATGGCGCCCGTATTCCCCACGAGGCGGCCACGTTGCCAGATGCCAAAAAATCCGAGTTACAGAGGGATTCATCCAGTGTTTTGGCGATCTCGACGGCCCTTTCCAAGATTTGTTCATCAAGTTCCAGATATAGTCTGAGTGGATGCCCACTACGCATGCATCCCGGACAAGCTCATCAGTATAGACTTATGCAGTCGCGTCTTTACAGTCGCATGCATGCCCAAGTTACCACTCCTCAAGGGGCTCACTGGGTCATTGCTTGCACATAGTGAGGAGATACCTGGTGTAGACCACATTAGTCTTGGGATTGTACCTGATTTGGAGTTTACTCATGGCCTCGTTGAACTTTGTACAGCCTCTGATGGAGGTGTAGGCCCCATAGCTGACCCTCGCTCGCAGCAAACGTAGTTTGTCATTGTCGATATTCATGACTGAGTGCTGATGTGCAAGAAGCTGTTGAAGCAGATAAACCAGAGCTCGAATTGGTCTGGGGCATTGGGCATTTGTGGAGTAATATCTAGTTTGTCCAGCTTTAGCAGCGTCCATTGCCAAAATTTTATGGTATTAATACACTATCAATAATTCCAAAAGGCAGGAGTTGCAACACGAGTGGTTTTTAATTCCATGAGGCTTGGACCACGCTCCTGATGTGGCCCAATCCCAGGACTTGTACTGAGGGAGGGACTTGGCTTAACTGCCTTTAAAAGGGGATTCCAGGGGGTGGAGTCACCGAGGGAAGGCAAGACAGCCGTACATATGAACCAAACATATACACAGTGCCAGTAACCAAGTAACAGTACACCGTGGTGTATCACCACACAGAGAATGGTGACCTTTGCAATGCCTTGATAGCACTCGGGACCAAGATCTTTGCTTCATCTTGGTGCATGTGAGGACAAGCTAGATGCTAACTCAGTATTAATTCTGATGTCCCAAGAGGCAGCTTTGAAGGCACAGGGCCCTCTCAACCTGTTTGTTTTACCCTGTGACATGAAGTGCCATGTTCTTTCTTTGCCACACTTTGAGGTTCACCCTAGGTTTCCAGCCATCTTCTGAACTTTGCTGAAACTTACAACTGCTTTTCAAAGACAAGCTTTGTGATGCGTGAACAGATTTTATGACTTGGGCGCCGTTGCTGTACATTTAGTCCTAAAGAAAACTGCTTTGAATTCTATAAACCAAGGTAAAAACCATTCCAATTCATTGAAAGCTGGTCAGTGTTTCTGTTGCCATTCCATTTAAGCTCCCTCACCACTGATTACGATGACACAAGTGAGTGATTCAGGCTCAGCAGAAGCTGGTGTTGAAAATTCCATTGAGGTAGGTTGTGGCTTAGTGGATAACACTCTTGCCTTTGAATTATGAGGTCATGGGTTCAAGCCTTAATTCCACACCCTTGGAGAACAAAATTCATGTTGAATGGTGTTTTGTCAGGAAGATCTTCAAATTAGACTTGGCTGCCCTCAGATAGTTAAAGAGTGGTCCTGGGGTTTAATCAAATATCACTCAACTTGAAGACAGGGTACATGGTTAATGGCAGGATTGTTTGCAGCGTGGAAAATCAGAGGGCTCTTCGATCCAAAGTCCATAGATCCTTCAAGGTTGCTCCACAATGTGATACCATGGATAAGAAGGCATATGATGTGCTTATCTTTATTAGTTCAAGATAGAGTTCAAGAGCTGCGAGGTAATGTTGCAGTCTGGTTATCCCACACTCAGTTCTTGTCACCTCATTATAGGAAGGAAGGAAGTCTTAGAGAGGGTGAAGAGGAAATTTATCAGGATGTTTTATGAAGAAAGGTTGACCGAGTTAGATGGATGAGAGGCAATTTAATAGAGGTGTATAAGGTTATGAGAGGCAGCCAGCAAGGTGGGGGAGGGGGGAGGGAAAGTGGGAATCAAAATGTGAGTGCAGAGATTAGGGTAGAAGGGAACCAGGGTGTTAGGGTCGAGTAAGAGGAAAATAAAAATAATGTGCAGCAAAGAAAACAAAAATGACAAGCAGGTGAAAAGACAAGTTAATTTGCTATACAACAGAAATACACTAAAATTGTACAGATACTGGTCTAAGGGTGCAGTACTTAAATGCACAGAGCATTAGGAATAAAATAGATAACCTTGTTGTTCAGCTACAGATTGAAAGATATGACATTGTGGCCATCACCGAGACATGGGTTAAATGATGTTTGTGATTTGGAGTTGAATGTCCAAGGGTACACAGTGTATAGGAAAAATAGGCAGGTAGGCACTCCTGATGGTAAGCAATTGTTACTAAATCATTCAAAAGAAGGGATGTAGGGTCAGAAGAGGTAGAAACTTTATGGGTTGAATTAAGAAATGGCAGGTGTAAAAGGACCCCATTAGCAGTTATATATAGGCCCCTGAACAGCAGCCGGGAGGTGGGCCACATGTTACACCTGGAAATAGAAAAAAAAACGTGTCAGAAGGAAAATGTCAAAACAATTATGGGGGATTTTAACATGGAAGGGGATTGGGGAAGTCAGGAAGGTACGGGATCTCAAGGGAGAGAGAGTTTGTAGAATGGCTTTTTGGAGCAGCTTGTTGAAAAGCCCACCAGGGGATCAGCGGTTTTGGATTGGGTGATGTGTAATGATCCTGAGGTGATTAGGGAACTAAAGGTAATAGAACCCTTAGGAAGTAGTGATCATTATATGATTGAGTTCATTTCAAATTTGAAAAGGAAAAGCTGATATCAGGTGTGTCAAATTTTTAGTGGAACAAAAAAATTACAGTGGTTGGAGAGAGGAAGTGGTCCAAGTTGACTGGAAAATTAAGTTAGATGGAGGGACGGCAGAGCAGAATAGTACGATATTTCTACAAGAAATAAGGAAAGTGCAGGATAGATAGATTTCAAGATAAAATAAAGTTAAGAATGGAAAAATAGCACAAATGTGGCTACAAGAGAGATTAAGGCTAAATTAAAAGCAAAAGGGAGGGCATACAAGGAAACCAAAATTAGTGTGTAAGCAGAAGACTGGGAAACTTTTAAAAACTTACAGAAAGAGATTAAGAAAGTCATTAGGAAGGAAAAGATGAATTATGAAAGGAAGTTGGCAAATAACATACAAAAGGATACAAAGAGTTTTTTTAAATATATAAAGAGTAAAAGAGAGACACGGGTAGATATAGAACCGATTGAACATGATGCTGGAGAAATTATAATGGGTAACAAAGAGATGGCAGAGGAACTAAGAGTATTTTGCATCAGTCTTCATTGTGGAAGACAAAAGGAATATACCTGATAGAGGTCTCAGGGAATAGAATTCAGGATTACTAGAGAGATGGACTAAAGATCGATAAGTCTCCAGACTGGATGAGGTGCCATCTGAAGGAGATGGCTTTGGAGATTGTGAAGGCATTGGAATTGTTTTTCCAGAAATCAATAGACTCTGGCATGGTTCCAGAGGTTTAGAAGGTCTCAAATGTAGTTCTGTTGTTTTAGAAGAGGTAGAAAAAAGGAAATTCTAGGCCTATTAGTCTGATGTCAGTAGTTGGAAAGTTATTGGAGTCGATCCTCAAGGATGAAATTACGAAATACCTCGAAGTATGTGACATGATAGGTCCAAGCCAGCATGGTTTCATGAAGGGAAGATCTTGCCTGACCAACTTATTGGAATTTTTTGAAGAAATCTCAAGGAGGATGGGCGGGAGAGGCTGTGGATATTGTGTGTTTGGATTTTCAAAAGGCTTTCAATAAAGGGCCACATCAGAGGCTGCTTAATAAGTTGAGAGCCCATGGAATTACAGGAAAGATATTGGATTGGGTGGAGCATTGGCTGATAGGCAGAAAGCAAAGGGTGAGAATAAAGGGATCCTGTTCTGGTTGGTTGCCTGATACTAGTGGTGTTCCGCAGGAGTCGGTGCTGGGGCATCTTCTTTTTACAATGTATATTGATGATTTAGATTATGGAGTGAATGGTTTTGTGGCGAAGTTTGCAAATGACACCAAGATAGGTGGTGAAGTAGGAAGTGTTGAAGAAACCGAAAGGTTACAGAGAGACTTGGACAGTTTAGGAGAGAGGGCAAAGAAATAACAGATGAGACATAATGTTGTGAAATGTATGGTTGTACATTTTGGAAGAAGAAATAAACAGGCAGATTATCATTTGGATGGGGAGAAAATTCAAAATTCAGAGTGCAAAGGGACTTGGGGAGTCTTCATGTAAGATAACCTAAAGGTTAATCACCGGGTTGCATCAGCAGTAAAGAAATTGAATATTATGTTAGCATTCATTTAAAGAGGTATAGTGTGTAAGAGTAAAGAGTTGATGAGGCTCTATGGGGCACTGGTGAGGCCTCATTTGGAGTACTGTGTACAGTTTTGGGCTGCTTATCTTAGAAGGGATGTAATGATATTGGAGAGAGTACAGAGAAAATTTACCAAGATGATTCCTGAAGGGGTATTTAGTGGCTCTTGGACTGTATTTGTTGGAGTATTGAAGAATGAGAGGAGAACTCATAGAAACATTTTGAATACTGAAAGGATTAGACAGAGTAGATATGAATAAGATGTTTCCCTTGGTGGGTGAATCCAGGACAAGAGGGCACAGTCTTGGAATTAGATGGTGCCCATTTAAAACAGATGAGGAGACATTTCTTTAGCCAGAGGGTCGTGGATTTGTGGAATTCATTACCACATAGAACTGTAGAGGCCGGATCACTGGGGGAGTTTAAGGGAGAGATTGCTAGTCAGGATATCAAGGGATATGGGGAAAAGGCCAGAATTTGGAACTAGATGTGGGAGAATTTTAGCTCAGGGTGAAGTTGCGGAGCATACACAGTGGGCCAAATGACCTACTTGTGTTCCTTTATCTTGTGACCCAGGGTGGCTGTTGGCCCATACCAGTGGATATCTGGTTGAGTAGGGGAAAGTTGAGGGGAGACATCAGAGATGGGTTTATTCTCAGAGACCAGTGGGTGTATGAAATGCATTGCTGGGGGAAGTGGTGGAGGCTGGTACAATGGGAACATTTAAAAGGCTCTCAGATAGATGCAAGAAAAATAGAGGATAATGTGTGTGAGGGAGGGAGGGATTAGATTGATCGTGGAATAGGTTTATATGGGTCAGCACAACCTTGAGGGCTAAAGGGCCCATTCAGTGGTGTACACTTCCACTGTATATTTATCTTGCAGGTTAACAGCACATTACTGTCTATGGGAGCTTGTATTGCACCAATTGTCTTCTCTGTTTTCTGAATTGTAACATTTTTCATGTTTAAAATAAAAAGTGAGCAACACATAACAGAAGGAATAGCAAAAACAAAAGAGATCAGGGCAGATGACCAAAGCCAAAAAGTTGGTGAAAAGAAGTAACAAAGGAGAGGGTTTTGGAAAGAAAATTCTATGGCTTAGAGCCAAGGCTAGCAGAATGATTAAAATTGGCAGATCCTCAAGTGGTGGTTCTTGTAGAATTGTGTGCTCAAGGTTGGATGGATGGATGTAATGGAACATGGGCCTGAAACATTTGGCAGACTGAGAATTTGAAAGTATATTTGAGAAAGAATTTAGAAATTTTTCTTTAATATTCAGGGAATGGATAACTGAAATATACTTTTGTTGAAAAATCTCTTTGAAACTCTTCCACTGTTCTTCAATTGTCCCGCCATATAGTTTGCATTCCCGGTCTACCCTGGCCAATTCCTCCTCATCCTCTTATAATTTCCCTTGTTTAGGCACAATACTCTGGTTTTAGACCAAATTATTCCTCCCTTCATTTGTATGTGGTCACTTTTTCCAAGAGGATCCCTGACTCCAAGATCACTAATTTTATCTGTCTCATTGCACGGGGCCAGATCCAAGATAGCTTGTTCCCTTGTAGGTTCAGTAACATGATGTTCAAGAAATCTATCATAAATGCATTCTATGAAGTCCTCCTCAAGGATGCTCTGATCAACCTGATTCACCCAGTCTTTGTCCATATTAAAGTCCCCCCACAATAACTGCTGTTCCATCCTTTCATGCTTCTGATATTTCTTGGTTGATTGCCTGTGCCACTGTAATGTTATTATTGGGTGGTCTAAGACCATTCCCACCAGAGATTTTTTCTCCCTTTACTATCCCTTATCTCGACCCAGATGGATTCAACATTTTGCTTCTTAAATCTCTCATTATCGCCCTGTTCTCATCCTTAAGGAAGAGTGCCACCCCTGCCTAATACCTAATATCATTCTTCTCCATCCTGCAACCACATTTCTGTAATGACCACTAAATCATGCCCATTTCTATTGATTTGTGCCACTAGTTCATTGACCTTGTTTTGAATACTTCTGGCCCTCATACTCATTAAGCTTTTAAAATCTCATAATCTTTCCTTCTTTTGCACTTGACATTTATCCACTCTGCTCTTACTTTGCTCTTTTGTTTTACTTCTGTTTTAACTTTCCCACACACCTCCCTTTTACTTTAATCATTGTTCTCCAATCTGTTGAACTCACCATTTCCACCCCCCCCCCCCATTTCATTTAAAGCTCTGTCCACTGTCCCAGTTATGCAATTAACCAGGAATCAGATCCCATCATGGAGCAGATGGAACTCATCCTCTTTGAACCGCTCCTTCCTTCCCCATTACTGGTGCTAATTTCCCATGCATTGGAACCCACTTCTCCAACACCAATCCTTGAGTCACTCATTTATCTCTCTAATCTTCTCGACCCTGCACCAATTTGCACATAGCTCAAGTAGTAATCTAGAGATTACCACATTTTTAGGTTCCATTTTTTAATTTAGTCCTTAGCTCTACAAACTCCCTCAACAGAACCTCTTTTCTGGTTTTACCTGTTCCTGTGAGATGGACATGATCCACGACAACAGCAAATTTCATTGCAGGTCAAATGTCCTGAACCCAGGCGCCAGGCAGGCCGCACAGCCTTTGGGATGTTCTATCCCAATGACAGAGACAGTTGTCTGTTCCCCTAACTGTACTATCTCTGATTACAACTGCATCTCTCCTCTTTCCCCCCTTTTGAATGGCTTCCTGAACCACAGCGCCACAATTAGGTTGCTCATCCTTCCTACAGCCCCCACTGTCATCCACATAGGGAGTTATAATCTCCGTCCTGTTGGATAAGATCAAGGGTTAAGGCTCTCCAGTACTATCTCTTGGGTCCACTACCTGCCTCAGTTACATCACATCCTCTTGTCTATGACCATAGACTGAATTTGAGGCAGCAATTCTTGTGGGTGTGACTACCTCCTGAAACAACGTGTCCATGTACCCCTCCCATTCCTTCATGTGTCACAGTGTTTGAAGTTCAGATTCCAGATCATCAATTTTGAGCCTGAGCTCCTCAAGCAACCAATATTTGCTGCAGATGTGGTCACCAGGAACCACAAAGGGGTCCACTAGCTCCCGCCTCATGCAGCTACAATATATCACCCGATCCTGCATGCCTTTAGTCCCTGAAACAGCACCTTTCTCTCTTACTGGTTTTTTGTGATCTTCATCTTTCAGTCCTGCTCTTGCAGTCCCTGTCCTCAGCCTCTGTTCGCTGAAGCCTATCGAGCCAAAGCCTCTAATTCTCCTCTCCTACATTGGGCCACTTGGCTTGACCTTCCTTCCCTTCATTTTATTTGTTACTATCCCTTATCTGTACTACTGTCCAACCAATCACCACTCTGTTTAACATTTAAATTGCCCTCCAACCAAAGCAAAGGCCCAACACTTGCCAGTGGTTGAGTCCTCATTCCACCTCTCTCCCAAACTGCCCTCCAAGCAAAGCAATGATCCTGATGCTTACCAGTGGCCGAATCCTCACAAATGGTCAGCTTATCGGCTGGGAGGTTCACACGGGGGAAAATACTTCAACTGAATGAAGAAGCAGTGTCAGGGAGAACATCTTCGCAGAACTCAGGAATACTTTCTCCAAGGCCAAAAGTGAATTGGGCCTTCCAAAAGGCATGTGGGAGTTGACAGATTGAAGTTGCAAAATACAAATAAATGGAAAGGAACTTGGGGACTGAATAGTCTTCCCACATTTCTATCTTTCGGCATTCGAAGTTAATATCTCTGTTATCTGAAAGTCAGTCCAAACAATTCAACTTTGACATCAAGTATTGACTCCGTCTCACTCTCCAGACTCTAGAGTTTCTCAGCTTCTAGAGTTGTAGAGTTTCACGCACAGAAACGATCCCTTTGGCCCAACTGGTCAATGCTGACCAAGATATCTACCCAAACTGGAACCATTTGCCTGCATTTGGCCCAAATCCATCTCAACCTTTTCTATTCATGTGCCTGTCCAAATGTATTTTAAATGTTATCATTGAATAAACATCTCCCACTTCCTCTGGCAGCTCTTTCCATGTAACCCACCACCTTCTGCACAGAAAAAAAAATGCCACTTGGATTTATTTTAATTCTTTCCCTTCTCACTTTAAATCTATGTCCCTGGTTTTAGATTCACCTTCCCTGGGAAAAGGTCTGTGACTATTTACCTTGTCTATTCACCTCATTTCCTTCTATTTCCAATCTCCTGCAGTACTTTGGTTGTGCTACTGCACCCTACGTTCGGGGTTTTTAAACAGAAAAGCCATGATTTCCCTCAGTGAAAGAGAGAAGGCAAGACCTGGGTAGGATTTTTACTTTGACACTGCCGCTGAACATAACTAACATTTTTGCAACATTTGATCATACCAGGGTGTGCCAATTCTTCTCAATGGCACAGTTATGTGTGTGTAGCTTCAGGGTCTGGTGGTATTCAAAAATGTCAGATGCACTCAGAGCTGCCTCTGTTCAACTGTGAATTAATCTGTAATCATTTAAAAGCAAAAAAAAAACATTAAGCAGGCCAAAGGTTTAAGAGCAAATACTTCAGAAACGCAACACAATATTTTTTTTTTGCCTGTTAGTTTTGAAATTATTTCCATTTGAAATATCTAATTACCAGTCTAGTTTGTTCCTGATCCTGCTTCAGGCTGTCCCAGGATGGCCAGATGCTCTACTTGAATACTCGGGCAAGCAGACTAGAAATTCAACAGCGATTCGGCTGAAAAATATTTTTCCATGGAAAGTTCCGCAACAATTAATTAATTCTTTCACAGTAGTCAAAAGTTGATTCTGGAGAAGAAATCATTAAAAGGGAAGGGAGGTTGAGTTCTTGGCTAGAATCTAGTCGAGAGTGTCAAAAAGTGTAAATACACAGCAAAATAAGTTCCAAAGCGCAATCTAATCAAAGGGGTTCAGATGGCTTCTGGACAGAATGATGAATATCTGGAAGTACTTCCCGAGTGGAATTTATCAAGGGATTCAGACAGTTTATGCATGGAAGAATGGATCTCCAGGAAGGAGTCAGGGGCTGAGATTTACTGGAAGGATTCAAACAGAATAAATTTATTTTTAAAAAAATTTTTACCCACACCCCTCCCCCTCCCTCTCTGATCAAGGTTACTTTTTGTGTATATAAAAGACATCGTGAATCTGGTGACCTCCAGACATCAGACAGGGAGTCTGTGGAGCATTCAAAACTTCTTAATTCTTCCACATCTTTATAAATTGAAACCTTGTATCTTTAATATTGTATTTAAATGGAAGTTTGGAAGTTTTGATGGAAAGGAATGCAGTTTTATGATCTGCTTGCAATTCTTTATTTCAATAACAACCAAGTTGACATATCAACCATATATGTGTGTTGATTTATTCTTAGTACCACATTGTTTGATACATTACAACTTGATATATTACAATACCTCGAAAGTAACAATTTAAAGGCATTGCATAAATGGAGTGTGATGACTTGTAGACAATGCAATTTGGAACCCCAGGTTTATTCATGCTTGAATTGTGAGTGTGATGAGCATGGCAAAAGTTCATTGCTTATCCATGCTGAGTGCTGATGGTGGGAGCCACACAAATACATCAGATAGAATTAGTCCATCATCAAATTGAGCATTTCAGAACTTTGATATATTGTCTATTTAAATATGCATTCTGCTTCCACGTTTATGAAATTAAAACTCCCATATTTTAGTTTCCAACTTTGCAATGAACTCGTAAATCACTCTGTTCCGCCCATCTTTTACTCATCATCAAGGCATCATGGTTCACAGTCCACTGAGTTCATTTTCATCTGACGTACCTACCCAATCAAAGCAGCATGTTCTCGAAGTCTCTTGCATCCCTTTGAATGGCTAGACATGCTTCTGCTAATTGGCACCATTAAGGACACTGGTTGGACCCCATCAGTGGCCATGTCTCGTTGTGCCACATGCTGGGTAGTTTTGGAAAAGCTCCCGAGAAGAATCATTATTCTTAGAATTTAAAAAAAAAACTTTGGTTCTCAAAGAAGCTTGGGGAACTTACATTAGAGTACTTTATAGTTGGATGGTGCATGTTATATCTGAGAATAATAATCAATGAATGGGACAGTGATAACATTCCAGTTTAACATATTTGTAGGAGTTTAGAAACAGTTACTTTTTGATTATTGTAGGAGTTTAGAAACAGTTACTATTTTAATGGAACTTAGAAACAATTATAGAAGGTAGAAAAAGCAAGGAAATAGCTAAAATGTTCTTTGTGTAAAATGGCGCATGAAAAAGTAGAGACAAGATAACAGAGGAATTTAAGCAGATATAGAAATATGCACGTACACACAAAGGGCTTGTTTAATAGGGGGTGAGGAAAGGAGGTGTGAGTATGGGATAGGAGAAAGTCGGAGTCAGTCAAGAGTCAGGCGAATAGGGAAAAGTGCCAAACCAATCCAAGAAGGATAAATGTAAGAAAAATGTAAGGGGAGGTGAAATGAAAAATGTATAAAAACAAAGAAGCTTCCCGCCTTTGGTGTACTTTCCCGAGGTAGGGGGAGAGTACCCAACCTTGCAATTTTGTAAATGTAAATAAATGTTGTTTGTTCTCAACTTTTGTCTCGAGCATATTTTGTGAACGTGAAGGTACTTCTCACAACTTGGGGGCTCGTCCAGGATCACAATCCTTCCACTGACTGGTGCTTGTCTGAAAGGGGGTTGGTGCACCCCGGCTGATTTAGCCAGACTCCTGGTCATCGAGCATCCAGCCAGTGGACGTAGCGAGTGATATCCGAGAAGAGACGTTGAGAACAAAGGACGGGACAGCCGTGCGAGTGATGTGCTAGGAAGGCTCGACAGCCGGGTAAGACTGATTTATCCACCATGGGTGGGGGAGGGAGCAAAAAGACAGGTCCGAGTATAGGACCGATTGATAGAATTCCCCCAGGAAACCCATTGGGGAGGCAACTTTATCCACCATGCGTGGGGGAGGGAGCAAAAAGAAAGGTCTGAGAATAGGACCGATTGATAGAATTCCCCCAGGAAGCCCATTGGGGAGGAAATTGATGAATTGGGGTGTGGGAAAGACCCATGGGAAAGATAAAAAGAAAATGATCCAGTACTGTTGCCATGAGTGGCCTGAGAATCCAATTAAGGCGTCTTCAGTATTTTGGCCAAAATACAGTTCGGATGAGGATTGGGTATGCCAGGCGTTGATTAGCTGGCTTTATGAGTATGGACCCGAGGACTCCGAAAGTAGAGATTATGCTGCCTGCTGGTTGTTTGTAGAATTTGACCAGATAGTGATGAATACAAGGGATCTGGCGAAATCTAAGGAACAGGAGCCTTTGGCTCCTCTTCCTGAATATTGGGACCCCTTGCAGGCATTACCTCCACCATATCCTGAGCCGGCTCCTCCCTTGCCCTCTCCTCCCCGCCCGCTTTATCCTCCCCTTCCTATGTCTGTCACTCCAACCCCTCCGAGACTCATCAATGAAATTGAACGAGAAAACACGATAAGGACTAGGTTACAAGCTAAGGGTCCTCCACCGCCTCTTAATCCCCCCCCCCCCCCAAGGTATATAACCCAGACTGTATGGGATTATTAGAAGAGCAGTGTGAAAAACTTCATGAAGAGAAGGCTGGGGAATTTGCTTTGGGTCCCAGACATCATAAGGAAGATCCAGTTCCATCAGGAGCCTGGGGACTGGACCCTTCTCAGGTGCAAATGTTTCCCCTTTGCGAGGTACCCTTGGGAGGTCCAGGGGGTGGGATAGGCTTTGTAAATGTCCCCTTGACTAGCACAGAAGTGAGAAATTTTAAACGGGAAATGAAGTCTTTAACTGAAGATCCTCAAGCCTGTATGGAGCAAATGGATCAGTTTCTGGGACCTAACATTTACACCTGGAATGAGTTAATGTCTATATTCAAAGCTTTATTTTCTTTAGATGAGAGAGGAATGATTCGACAAGCTGGAATTAGGGTGTGCGATCGGGAACACCAGGGAGGTCCAGGAGCAGTTGCTGGAGAGGACAAATTCCCTCTGGTTAATCCACACTGGGATAAGGGGACGGTAGATGGTCGCACCCGGATGGAAGAATACAGGGTGAACCTGATAAAGGGAGTGAGGGAGTCAGTACCAAAAGGACAGAATTTTAAGAAAGCATTCAAGGTTTCCCAGGGCCCAGAGGAAACCCCCTCAGCCTTTTTGACTAGACTGCGGGCAGCAATACAACAATATGGAGGATTGGATATAGAGTCACCAGTTGGGGAACAATTAGTTTTGACAGGATTTGTTACAAACTCAGCCCCAGATATACGAAATAAACTTCAAAAGACTGAAAATTGGCATGAACAGGGATTATTCCAGCTCCTACAAATAGCCCAAAGGGCATATGTCCAAAGGAGTGAGGATAAGCAGAAAGGAAAGGCGAAGATATTAATGCAGGCGGTAAAGGAAGTTGTAAATGGACAGCAGGGAAGTCAAAGACGCCGGACCAACGGTCCAGGCGGATAGATGGGAATGAGAGAAAGAGGAGGGCCAGGATTTGAAGGATGGGATGAACCCCAGGGTCCCCGACCACGAGAGGGGGCTCCAAGAGGTGGTCCCAACAAAGGATGGCAGACAGGGCCCAAGGTTTGTTACTATTGTAAAAGAGAGGGACACTTCAAGAGGGAATGCCCCCAGAGGGCCAGGGACACATGATCCTATGTCGTGATGGAGGAGGAAGATTAGGGGAGTCAGGGTTCTTTCGTAAAGAGTGCCGTGGGGCAGCATGGAGAACCATTGGTAAACTTAAGCATAGGACCCCACAATGAAGATATGATTTTTATGGTAGACTCGGGAGCTGCTCGTTCTAGTATTTTAACCAAACCCAAGGGAACAGTTTTTAACGGGAGGGTGATTATTTCAGGGGTCGGGGGATCTAACTTTGAGGTTCCTGAATTAAGGGGCCTTAGGATACAAATGGGGAGAAAGGTGATAAGGGGAGATATTCTACTAGTCCCTCAGGTGGGAGTTTGCCTATTGGGTTGAGATTTGCAGGATTCATTAGGCATTGGGACTCGGCCCCAGGGGAAGGGGATCGGAGTCCAGTTCTATACATTGGCACAAGAAGATCACGAGTTGATTGACCCTAAAGTGTGGGCGAAGAAGGGAAATAGAGGGGGGTTGGATGGTTCCCCACTTCGGGTCACGTTAAAGGATCCCAATCAGACAGTTAGGCGTAAACAGTACCCGATTTCTATGGATGGAAGGAAAAGATTGCAACCCGTAATCGATCAACTACTACTGGATGGTTTGCTTGAACCCTGTTTTTCTTTGGCTTGGCTTCGCGGACGAAGATTTATGGAGGGGGTAAAAAGTCCACGTCAGCTGCAGGCTCGTTTGTGGCTGACCAGTCCGATGCGGGACAGGCAGACACGATTGCAGCGGTTGCAAGGGAAAATTGGTTGGTTGGGGTTGGGTGTTGGGTTTTTCCTCCTTTGCCTTTTGTCAGTGAGGTGGGCTCTGCGGTCTTCTTCAAAGGAGGTTGCTGCCCGCCAAACTGTGAGGCGCCAAGATGCACGGTTTGAGGCGTTATCAGCCCACTGGCGGTGGTCAATGTGGCAGGCACCAAGAGATTTCTTTAGGCAGTCCTTGTACCTTTTCTTTGGTGCACCTCTGTCACGGTGGCCAGTGGAGAGCTCGCCATATAATACGATCTTGGGAAGGCGATGGTCCTCCATTCTGGAGACGTGACCCATCCAGCGCAGCTGGATCTTCAGCAGCGTGGACTCGATGCTGTCGACCTCTGCCATCTCGAGTACCTCGACGTTAGGGGTGTGAGCGCTCCAATGGATGTTGAGGATGGAGCGGAGACAACGCTGGTGGAAGCGTTCTAGGAGCCGTAGGTGGTGCCGGTAGAGGACCCATGATTCGGAGCCGAACAGGAGTGTGGGTATGACAACGGCTCTGTATACGCTTATCTTTGTGAGGTTTTTCAGTTGGTTGTTTTTCCAGACTCTTTTGTGTAGTCTTCCAAAGGCGCTATTTGCCTTGGCGAGTCTGTTGTCTATCTCATTGTCGATCCTTGCATCTGATGAAATGGTGCAGCCGAGATAGGTAAACTGGTTGACTGTATGTCCTCCTTTAACACCCCAATACTGCCAGTCCGAAAACCAGATGGTACTTATCGGCTGGTACAAGACCTACGAGAGTTAAACAAGGTAATTTTGGCCCGATACCCCGTTGTACCTAATCCATATACTATTATGGGAAAAATAGATCCAATTAGTAAATGGTTTAGTGTGATAGACCTGAAAGACGCCTTTTGGGCTTGCCCTCTGGATGAGGGCAGTAGGGACATGTTTGCCTTTGAATGTGAGAACCTGTATACTGGATGAAAGAACCAGTATCGCTGGACAGTTCTTCTGCAAGGCTTCACAGAGTCCCCTAATCTGTTTGGCCAGGTATTAGAACAAGTGTTGGAAGAAGCTCCAAAAAGACCGGATTGTCAGCTTATACAATATGTGGATGACTTAGTGATTACGGGGGAAGGACAAGAGTCTGTTAAACAATATACGGTGGATATGTTAAACTTTCTGGGAGAAAAGGGGTTGAGAGTAAGTGAGGCAAAATTGCAATTTGTGCAGCCAGAGGTAAAATACCTGAGCCATCTAATTAATCAGGGGTGTCGGCGAATAAGCCCGGAGAGAATATGTGGCATTTTGCAGGTCCCACCTCCCAAGGATGCCCAAGAGCTCAGGAAGTTCCTTGGTCTGGTGGGATATTGCCAAATTTGGATAGAAAATTATTCTAGTTTGGTAAAATTTTTGTATGATAAGTTAGCTGGCCTAGATAATTCTCTTGTTGTCTGGACAGAGGAAGAAATGGAGGGATTTAAGAGGATAAAGAGTTGTCTTGCCAAGGCTCCAGTGTTGGCATTACTTGATTTGAATAAACCATTTGACTTATTTACTAATGCAAAGCTTGGGGCAGCTACGGGTGTATTGACCCAGGAGCGAATGGGACTCCGGCAACCAGTGGCATTTTTGTCCAAAGTATTGGACCCAGTTTGTCGCGGATGGCAGGAGTGTGTCCAGGCTATTGCTGCCACCTCTGTCCTGGTAGAAGAGGGTCGAAAGATTACCTTTGGTGCACCCATGACTGTCCATACCCCGCACACCGTCCGAACTATTCTGTTACAGCGTGCGGGGAGGTGGTTGACTGATTCGAGAATTCTAAAATATGAGGCAATTTTGATGGACTGAGATGACTTGACGCTGGCTACTAATCGGGACCAGAATCCAGCAGCATTCTTGGTATCTCCGTCAAGTGAGACAACTTCTAACCAGTTAGAACACGAATGTTTGGAAATAATAGATTTGCAGACTAAGATCCAGAGTGATCTTGGAGATGAGCCTCTATGTGAGGGAGAAAGATGGTTTATAGATGTTCTTCTCGTTGTATAGAAGGAACCCATTAAAGTGGATATGGCTTATTGGATGGCAAAAATGGTTCCGTGATCGAAGCTGGTCGCCTCCCCGGTCCCTGGTCGGCTCAGACATGCAAGTTATATGCGCTGTATCGAGCCCTCCAGGGACTACAAGGAAAAGTGGGAACAATTTACACAGATTCTAAATATGCTTATGGGGTTGTACATACCTTTGGAAAAATTTGGAAGGAACGGGGGCTGATTACAGGAAAAGGCCAAAAATTGGTTCATGAAAATTTAATAATTAAATGCTTGGATGCCTTAATGCTGCCTATGGAGGTTGCTGTGATCCATATGCGGGGACACCAAATAGGGGAAAGCCCCGAAGCCCGAGGTAATAGACAGGCAGATGAGGTCGCAAAGGAAGCCTCTATGGGAGAGACTATACAAATGCATGTGTTGTTACCTGTACCCCAGGAGTTACAGAAAAATCCTATTTTTACCGAGACAGAGCAGAGACAGATGGAGACACAGGGGATGTATAAAACCCGAGATGGATTGTGGTGGACAACAGACGGGTTACAAGTATTAAATCAGGCCGTAGCAAGACAGGTTATAACCGGACTCCATCAGCAATCGCACTGGGGAACGCAGGCATTGGTTGATGCCTTTAGTAGCCGGTACTATTGCTTTGGTATTTATACCCTCGCTAAGCAAAGTGTTCAGGGGTGCCCCCTATGTCAACGAGTTAATAAAGCCTCTATGTGTAAGTCCATGAGTGAAGGTCGGGACCTGACTGTGCGCCCTTTTCAGCACATGCAGGTTGACTTCACCGAATTACCCAGGTCCGGTAGTTATAAGTACCTGTTAGTAATGATTGATCATTTTACCTGTTGGGTTGAAGCCTTTCCTACTTCAAATGACCGAGCCGGAACAGTAGTTCGATTAATTCTAGAACAGATAATCCCGCGATATGGCATTTTCGAGACTATTGATTCGGTTAGAGGACCCCATTTTATGTCCCGTGTGTTGCAGGAGGTCTGTAGATATTTGGGTGTAGATTGGCAATTGCATACCCCATGGCACCCTCAGAGTTCAGGATGAGTTGAGCGTATGAACCAAACGCTTAAACTTCAGCTTACCCGCCTGTGTGCTGAGACAGGTCTCCCCTGGCTTAAATGCTTACCTTTGGCTTTGATCCGTATTCGTACTGCTCCCCGCTGGGATATTGCCGTCTCCCCGTATGAAATGCTGTGGGGACTCCCTTATTTGGGCTCACATGCAGTCCTCCCAATACCGGAGACAAATGATCAATTTATATCCAAGTACTTGCAGGAGCTTTCCACCACATTGGCTGATTTGAGAAGGAGGGGAATTCTAGCGCAGACACCACCTTTAGAATTCCCCATATATACCATTCAACCCGGTGACTGGGTATTGATAAAGTGTTGGAAAGATGTTAAGCTGATGCCAACCTGGGATGGACCTTATTGTGTCCTTTTAGTTACAGACACTGCTGTTCGGACCCGAAAGAGAGGTTGGACACATGTACAATGAGTAAAACGTTTTTGTCCTCACCCTGAAAATTGCAAGGACTCCAAAGGCTCAGAGTGGCAATCTGAACGACATACCGATGGACTTAAACTGACTTTGCGGAAGAAGAATCTAAGAAAATGATGAATATGTATCTTTTATTTTGTGTTATTGTAATGGGATGTTTCTTGGTTAATGTTACGTCACCAAATCTTACTCACTGTATTAAGAAAAAGAGGGAGAAGGAATGTAAAAAATCTGCCATACCTCCCTGTTCTCAGTTTGGTTGTATGAAGTCCTATTGGAGAAGGGGCCGCACTGGGAAAAGATAAAGGGGAAGTTTGGAAAGTTAAGTATTTTGAGGAGTGGTCAGGTACAGAGGCAGGATGCTTAATTCAACAGGAAAGTCTGAACTGTTTGTTCCCTGAATGTTCCTGGTGCGGGAACGAGAATAAAATCTATACTGTCCACCGGAGTACAGGGGAGGGCTCTAAACGGAGTAGGTCTCCATCTTGCCCACCTATTGGGCCAATATGCTTAGCTCAATTGGGAAAACAGGGGGAACCCCTTGTCAGGTCATCATGGTACCTTGGTCGGGATCTCTCTAAAGTGGAGCGCCAGAATACAACAGAGAGGCCTCAAGATATGCCTGCTCTGCCACAAGGGGATCCAAAGGATTTATACAAAAGGGCAAGAAAACAAGCCAACAAACATAGGCTCGGGAATAACCTATGGGTCGATTTGCATCAACTTACAATCCAAGAGCTTGGTGTTCGCAACTGTTGGATTTGTAGCAGACCAACCCGGGATGGAACTTGGCCATGGAGAGGTGAGCCATTAGATGATCGTACACTCCTTGCCTCCAATATTTCTACTAGCGCTTCTGGTCGATCCCGTGAGTTTTGGAAGTTGGAAAATCATCCACAAGGCTTTGAGTGCTTGGTAAAAGAATACGGCAGGTACCCAAAAGGCGATTTGGCTTGCCGGCGCTGGAAAAATATCACTAGTGGAAATTGGGTTCCTGCCCTGCCTACCGGATTCCTGTCCCTTTCTAATCGATCAGATGTTCCCTGTGTACCCCTGGTTCCCATTAATGACACATCTGACCTTGCCGACGTTGGGTTTTGGAATTGCACTGGTTTCAACCCTTATCAGGCAATTCCTGTGCTGAGATCCTTCTGGGAAAATTCTAGTCCTTCCAGCTATGCACCCGACGGGTTATATTGGATTTGTGGTAATATGGCTTATACATAACTTGAACCCGACTGGAGTGGAACTTGTTGTATTGGAATGATACAACCACACTTCCATCTTCTTCCTCCAGATTCTGATAAACATATTTCCACTCGACTACATTCCCCCATACAACGCCGTTCGGTTGAGATTGGCAGATGGGGGGATGACTGGCCCCCTGAACGCATAATTTCATACTATGGACCAGCTACGTGGGCACAGGATGGTTCATGGGGATACCGAACTCCAATCTACGTGCTGTTAGGTCTGCTTTGTTCGAGAATGAGTGAGTCAGACACCAGACTGAGTCGAAATCAAGGTTCTTTATTACCGGATTGTAACACTTGCAACTAACAGTGTTAGTTGGAGAAGGCGCATTCTAACGATATCAGCAAGTGGTGTTTTTTTTATACCCCAGGACACGCACTTAGTAAATTATCATACCATTACACTGTCCAATGAATAAGCTGTTGCTACCCTTCACTGTTAGTCTGCTGCTCATCAGCTTGTTAGTGCCAAGCTTATCTTGAGTGTACAAGGTCACATCTGCATTCTGTTACTCCTTAGTACTGGGTGACTCCTTCTCCAGTCCCATCTCATGATGTTTTTACCTTACAGTGCTCAATTGTTTAATCCGTTTGCAGGCTGTCCTAGAAAAAATTACTAACCAGACAGCTACTGCTTTAGATTAATTGGCAGAGGAACAGCAACAGATACGAGCAACAGTTTATCAAAACCACCCGGTCCTGGACTATTTATTGGCTGCCGAAGGTGATGTGTGTGGCAAGCTGAATCTTTCTAATTGTTTCCTTAAAATTAATGATAATGGACAAGCTGTTAAAGACATCTCTTCAGGTATACGGAAATTCTCTCATGTTCCGGTGCAGACATGGCACCCTGCCATTGACTCATGGTTTTCTAAATGGTTTAGTGGTTCCTGGTCATGGATACATTCAGCACTTGTCTTCGTTGCCTTTATACTTCTTGTCTTAATTCTAATCTCTTGTATTCTTCCTTGCCTCCAGTGTTTAGTTAAACGAGGCGTCCAACAAATCAGCCCCATTATGGTTCTGCAATAACAGAATTATGCTGAAGCAGCAGAGAACCTTCTGAAACTATGGGAGATAGATACCTCTATTATTTAGACAGGTTTGAAAGCGTAGCTCTTTTTAAGGGGTGGATTGTAGGAGTTTAGAAACAGTTACTTTTTGATTATTGTAGGAGTTTAGAAACAGTTACTAATTTAATGGAACTTGGAAACAATTATAGAAGGTAGAAAAAGCAAGGAAATAGCTAAAATGTTCTTTGTGTAAAATGGCGCATGAAAAAGTAGAGACAAGATAACAGAGGAATTTAAGCAGATATAGAAATATGCACGTACACACAAAGGGCTTGTTTAATAAGGGGTGGGGAAAGGAGGTGTGAGTACGGGATAGGAGAAAGTCGGAGTCAGTCAAGAGTCAGGCGAATAGGGAAAAGTGCCAAACCAATCCAAGAAGGATAAATGTAAGAAAAATGTAAGGGGAGGTGAATTGAAAAATGTATAAAAACAAAGAAGCTTCCCGCCCTCGGTGCACCCAACCTTGCAATGTTGTAAATGTAAATAAATGTTCTTTGTTCTCAACTTTTGTCTCGAGCATATTTTGTGAACGTGAAGGCACTTCTCACATATTGGTGAGCACGAGTAAAAATAATTTGGATGCTCAGTATATAAGAGTGAGGATGTCGGGTTACATGTCCCAAAATGTTGATTAGACTGTACTTGTAGTTTTGGTAACTACATTATGTGTAGGATGTGGTTAAGCTAGGGAGGTTGCAGTAATGATGTACCTATATTAGAGAGTTTGATTTTAACTGCAGAAATTGGAAAGGATGGGTCTGTTTCCCTGAACTGGAGGCTGAGAGATAACATACAACTGTGCGGAAATGCACAAACTAGCCTTAGTGTTTACGTTTGAATGGGCTCACCGACCTTCATTAAAAATGACAAGGGGTTTGCTTTTCACTTTATTTTAGTTAATATTGATGAACGTGCATCATTTAATTTTAAATCATCAGTCATTTTATTTTTATAGCAGTTCCTAAATGGTTCCTTGATCATCAGAAAAACATGGGAAAGAGCTGAGAGGCCTTCTAACAGCTAGAGCTATTGGAAGACCATCCGATGATACATGGATGGGGGCTTTAGTATTTGCTGATGACACCTTATTGCCGGTCTTGCCAATTCACCTTGCAGTATGACTGGAGTGCCAAGACCACAATTGTTCTGGGACCTACACAGCCACAGAAGGCGAGTGCTGCAGGGGGTGGGGGCAGGGGGGGGGTGGTCAGCAGAGGGAACAATTTGAGCCAATTCCACAAAGATCCAGCTCAATGCATTCCCTGACAATCCAGCCTGCTTTCCAGTTCCAAGTTCCAATCTTGCAGTGCTTTGCAACACACAGTGGGTTCATTTTGAAATGAACCCACTACTCCAGCTTCGCAATTCCTGTAATTCTGCTTCAACTCTGACCTCTGCTGCTGTCTGTGGGGAGTGTGCACATTCTGCATGTGGCCATGTGGGTTTTGCAGTTCCCTCCCACATCCCAAACAGGTTACTTGGGAGAGTGGGCAGCATTAACAAATGGGCTGAATATACTCCCCCTCTGTTGCGAGAATATATTCCTCCTATGTTCCAAGAATATATGGAACATCGTTTTTCAATGTACTGAATGTTTTGGTTCCCAGTTTAGTTATTACAATATTTTTTTATCGTGTTCCCATGATGAAGCATCATTTTGTTGAGGGGCATTCTCACCTTCACCGTCAACTTTCAACATTCGTGCTCGAACAAACATTTCTCTGTGTGCTGTGCTCATTATATATGCTGGCTTCCAATGTATCCAGCCTGAGATAGTGCAGCCATCTTGTTACCTGATGCTGTTCCCACCTACACTGCTGCTGTCATACCAAAACATGCCATGATTTCCTGACTTTGCTTTACTCCCCGACTACACTCCACAACTGATCGACTTTGCTGGTGTATGTCATTAGAGTTGTACTATTGTTACTCTCCCAGGTGTATGCCATCTGTCCTTCTGCTCCACAGTTTGGTATTCTCTCCTGTGCCCATACCTGCCTACACTTGCCCAGGATGGTTAGCTGCCACTATGCTTTGTAAAGTGGCCAGCACTCAAAATATGGTCAGCTAACAGAGAAGGTTTTCTGCTGCAAACTGTAGCTCCCTTATACCTTTGTAATCAGCTTGAAATGTGTCTATGTATTACTTGTTCAAACTGCAGGAAGAGATTTTAAGAACAATTTGTTTATCTAGTTCTTTAACTACCTTGTCTGCCTCGACATGCATTATATGTTTGCTCAGTTGATACAGTATTATCCGAGATTTTTGTTCCCATGTCAGGAGTGAGCCTCCAAAATGGAGTTAGATTCAACAAAGCCAAGGATGCTATCAACTGGGTCAATTCTAGCACTTAAAAGAGCAAACTGTTTCATTAATCAACTATTACGATATCCATAACTTGACTCCACGTACAATAATTTGATCGTTTTGTTGGTCGTAAAGGAAACCAAAACCGTGAGCTGGAGTGATCCAAGAACGGAAGAAGCAGAGAAACCATGTCTAGCCTAGAGTAACTTCAAACGAGTGTTTGAAGTGGTCAGACTCTGGGCCAGAGCAAAGGAAAATGCTCAGGCTGCCACAAGGGTAATAAAGAAATAAAATAATTAAGTCTTGCAGCTAATGAAATCAAACCACAACAGCTGAGTTGATGCGGAGCCTAAAAATGCAGAATTCAGCAGAAGGAGCAGCGAAAACTCTGGAGATGACCCATCAAGGAAATGATTTTCCCTATGTCAGAAATGTGGAGAATTCATCGGGTTCCAGAGAAGTGCCTGAGCAGCGAAGACTCCTATCCCCTGGGCAGTACCTTTTCTGGGGAAAGTCAGAGAAATCTTAGTGGCTGTGCAAACTGGTACTTAGTTTTATGTGATTTGCATGCCTGCTGTCGTTGTTCACGGGTCAATAAAGGTATTTGTTAGATTAGTACAGGTTCTCTCCATGATCAACCAATCATTGAGGGTAAAAAAAACAGTTTAATAGTTCAACATTATGGTTTACATTCAATGTGTACAGTTCATTGTGTAATTTACTGACACATAATACAGCAACAATTAAAAATTTGAAAAGTACATCGCTTATAAAAATAGCTCTATTAAAAACTTTAATTTTGTTGTAAAAGCTATGTTTCTGCTTCCAATTTCAGTCAACTATCCACTGGGATGCCTGTGTTTACATTAATTACCAGCACAACCCATGGTATGCCATGAAATATTACAGGGAAATGTGTAAAGCAATAGAATATATGGAATAGAGTTTCAGGCCCTGATAATTCTTTCCTTTCTATTCCTTATTTAACCATATCATTGAAGCATTCACTAATTCTATGCAGGATTACCATGGCCGAGAACCTTGATCTTGGCAACCTCCTCCCCCACCCCCTCCCCCAATCATTTCCCACCACCAATTGCCTTCAAATGAAGGTGACTGACCTCCACCTATCAGTGGCCAACAGATAAAGATCTTGTAACATGATGGCCGTTACCCAAGCTTCAATAAAGTTAGCTCCAAGCTACCTCAATCATTATGGCTTTCACACAGGACTGAATGAAACTGAAGTAAGATTAATTAATGGAATTTCCTGTGTCACCCAAAGTGTTAACGTTCTGGTGCTTCAATCAAGGGTCAAGAGGCATAGGGATAGCGTTCATTCATCAGGATCTTCTGCTGAAATTGGATAGTAGAAAAGCAGGGAAGGTCATGGAAATAGTATTACAGGATCCAAAAAAGAACTTAAGCTCAGCTTAGGTATGTCGAAATGAACAATAGCTGGAGGCACTTCAGCTCGTTTGGTATCTTGATGATGGTGAAGACGGAGGAGAAGAACACATCAAGCTATGAATGATATAATGTTGAATGAGGTGTTAAGAAATCACTGTTTAGATAGTGACGCCAAGGGAAATGAAGTGTTGGCATGAATATAATATATGGTGGGATATAGACATTATAGATCCAAAATGAAATAATAATGAAGATCCACTCAATACGCACTAGTTTTGCATGGATTGGTAGATTATGGGGAAATCACATGTTAAATAGGCACTGGAAAATATCATGTTCCACATAAAGCCCCCAGGCCCTGCCACATTGAATCAACCCATCTTAATGATTGAATAGCAGCATGTTTCCAACTTCTCTACTAAAATGCTAAGACTATCTTCTGACCGATTATTTAAGCAAGAGTAATGTCGTAAGCCACGGCTCTCAGGGAACTTAATTCTTTACCTGACTTTGCACATTTCTCTGGGTGTGCAGTAACACATGTAATATGGTAAAGAAAATAACATTGAAATCCATGACCTGCATGACAGTGGCAACTCAATATTCGGAGTAATGGTGATATTGGGACCTATGATACATCAATGTAATAATAATAAATTTGCAAATGAGTTAACACTGAGCAAAAGGCAATTATCAAGATTACATTGAACAGAGGGCGATGATAGATCTGAAGATGATGTTATTAACAGGTGAGCTGGCAGTGGCAATGAAAACACAAACGAGATACAGATTAAAATGGTGGTGATGGAGTAGTGAGGAGTTGGAGGGGATACCAAGTGGGATATGATGGAGATGAGAGTGAAGGTAAGATGAGAATAATGATATCAGGATGATGTTGAGTTGGAAATTATGGCCATGAGGTGCAAATGGTATTGATAATGAAGTCAATGGCGTGGTGGAGGTGAGGTGGGAATGATGGAGATTATGGAGAAAAGAGAGGAAGTGATGTCAATAATGTAATAAAATTAATGGAAACAGTATTGCCATGATGAGACATAAGATGATGATGAATAGAATGGGATACGAGAGACGGCAATAAGGTGCCAATGAAGGCAATGGGAGTGACCATGACAATGATGTGATGGGAATATCGGTGACATGACGGGATTGACAGTGACAACAACAGTGTCGGCGACGGTGACGGAAACGTCGGTAAAGAGATGGGAGCGGTGGTGACAATGAAGAGATGGGAGCGGCGGAGAAAACAGAGATGGGAGCGATGGCGACTACGATGAACATGACAATGAAGAGATGGGAGCAAAGGTGACAATGAAGAGACGGAAGTGATGGCAACAACGATGAAGCTGGCAGTGAAGAGATCGAAGGGATGGTGACAACGATGAAGATGACGATGAAGAGATGGGAGCAGAGGGAATAATGAAGAGATCAAAGTGATGACAATGGTGAAATGGGGAATGGTGGCAACAGTGATGAAATGGGAATGATGGCGACAACAATAAAGGTGACAACAATGGGATGGGAGCAATGGCGGCCACGAAGGGATGGGAGCAATGCAAGATGGGAGCAATGGTGACTATGATGAATATGACAATGAAGAGATGGGAGCAAAGGTGACAATGAAGAGACTAAAGTAATGGCAATAATAATGAAGCTGGTAGTGAAGAGATCGAAGTGATGGTGATAACAATGAAGATGACGATGAAGAAATAGGAGCAAAGGTGTCAATGGAGAGACTGAAGTAATGGCAACAACGATGAAGCTGGCAGTGAAGAGATCGAAGTGATGGTGACATCGACAAAGTTGACGATGAAAAAATGGGAGCAAAGGTGACAATGAAGAAATCGAAATGATGGTGACATCGACAAAGATGACGATGAAGAAATGGGAGGAAAGGTGTCAATGAAGAGATCGAAGTGATGGCGACAACGATGAAGATGACCACAAAGCGATGGGAGCAATGGTGACAACGGTGAAGGTGACAATGAAGAGATTGAGGCAAATGTGACAATGAAGAGATCGAAGTGATGGCGACAACGATGAAGATGACCACAAAGCGATGGGGGCAATGGTGACAACAGTGAAGGTGACAATGAAGAGATTGAGGCAAATGTGACAATGAAGAGATCGAAGTGATGGCGACAATGATGAAGATGACCACAAAGCGATGGGGGCAATGGTGACAGCGGTGAAGGTGACAATGAAGAGATTGAGGCAAATATGACAATGAAGAGATCGAAGTGATGGCAACATCAACAAAGATGATGATGAAGAAATGGAAACAAAGGAGTCAATGAAGAGATGGGAGTGATGGCGACAATGATGAAGGCGACCACGAAACGATGGGAGCAATAGAGACGATGATGAAGGTGACAATGAAGAGATTGGGGAAAATGTGACAATGAAGAGATCAAAGTGATGGCAACAATGATGAAGAGATCGAAGTGATGATGACAACGATTAAGATGACGATGAAGAGATGGGAGCAGAGGGGATAATGAAGAGATCAAAGTGATGATGACAATGGTGAAATGGGAATGATGACGACAACAATAAAGGTGACAACCAAGGGATGGGAGCAATGGCTGCCACGAAGGGATGGGAGCAAAGCAAGATGGGAGCGATGGTGACTACGATGAATATGACAATGAAGAGATGGGAGCAAAGGTGACAATGAAGAGACTAAAGTAATGGCAATAATAATGAAGCTGGTAGTGAAGAGATTGAAGTGATGGCGATAACAATGAAGATGACGATGAAGAAATGGGAGCAAAGGTGTCAATGGAGAGACTGAAGTAATGGCAACAACGACGAAGCTGGCAGTGAAGAGATCGAAGTGATGGCGACATCGACAAAGTTGACGATGAAAAAATGGGAGCAAAGGTGACAATGAAGAAATCGAAATGATGGTGACATCAACAAAGATGACGATGAAGAAATGGGAGGAAAGGTGTCAATGAAGTGATCGAAGTGATGGCGACAATGATGAAGATGACCACAAAGCAGTGGGAGCAATGGTGACAACAGTGAAGGTGACAATGAAGAGATTGAGGCAAATGTGACAATGAAGAGATCGAAGTGATGGCGACAACGATGAAGATGACCACAAAGCGATGGGGGCAATGGTGACAATGGTGAAGGTGACAATGAAGAGATTGAGGCAAATGTGACAATGAAGAGATCGAAGTGATGGTGACAACGATGAAGATGACCACAAAGCAGTGGGAGCAATGGTGACAACAGTGAAGGTGACAATGAAGAGATTGAGGCAAATGTGACAATGAAGAGATCGAAGTGATGGCGACAACGATGAAGATGACCACAAAGCGATGGGGGCAATGGTGACAATGGTGAAGGTGACAATGAAGAGATTGAGGCAAATGTGACAATGAAGAGATCGAAGTGATGGTGACAACGATGAAGATGACCACAAAGCGATGGGAGCAATGGTGACAATGGTGAAGGTGACAATGAAGAGATTGAGGCAAATGTGACAATGAAGAGATGGAAGTGATGGTGACAACGATGAAGATGACCACAAAGCGATGGGGGAAATGGTGACAACGGTGAAGGTGACAATGAAGAGATTGAGGCAAATGTGACAATAAAGAGATCGAAGTGATGGCGACAACGATGAAGATGACCACAAAGCGATGGGGGCAATGGTGACAAAGGGGAAGGTGACAATGAAGAGATTGAGGCAAATATGACAATGAAGAGATCGAAGTGATGGCAACATCAACAAAGATGATGATGAAGAAATGGGAACAAATGTGTCAATGAAGAGATGGGAGTGATGGCGATAATGATGAAGGCGACCACGATGCGATGGGAGCAATAGAGACGATGATGAAGGTGACAATGAAGAGATTGGGGAAAATGTGACAATGAAGAGATCAAAGTGATGGCAACAATGACGAAGAGATCGAAGTGATGATGACAACAGTGAAGATGACGATGAAGAGATGGGAGCAAATGTGACAATGAAGAGATCGAAGTGATGGCGACAACGTTGAAGATGACCACAAAGCGATGGGGGCAATGGTGACAAAGGTGAAGGTGACAATGAAGAGATTGAGGCAAATATGACAATGAAGAGATCGAAGTGATGGCAACATCAACAAAGATGATGATGAAGAAATGGGAACAAATGTGTCAATGAAGAGATGGGAGTGATGGCGATAATGATGAAGGCGACCACGATGCGATGGGAGCAATAGAGACGATGATGAAGGTGACAATGAAGAGATTGGGGCAAATGTGACAATGAAGAGATCAAAGTGATGGGAACAATGACGAAGAGATCGAAGTGATGATGACAACAGTGAAGATGACGATGAAGAGATGGGAGCAAATGTGACAATGAAGAGATCGAAGTGATAGTGACAACGATGAAGATGACGATGAAGTGATGGGAGCAGAGAGGATAATGAAGAGATCAAAGTGATGATGACAATGATGAAATGGGAATGATGGCGACAACAATAAAGGTGACAATGAAGGGATAGGAGCAATGGCGGCCATGAAGGGATGGGAGCAATGCAAGATGGGAGCGATGGTGACTATGATGAATATGACAATGAAGAGATGGGAGCAAAGGTGACAATAAAGAGACTAAAGTAATGGCAATAATAATGAAGCTGGTAGTGAAGAGATCGAAGTGATGGCGACAACGATGAAGATGACCACAAAGCGATGGGGGAAATGGTGACAACGGTGAAGGTGACAATGAAGAGATTGAGGCAAATGTGACAATAAAGAGATCGAAGTGATGGCGACAACGATGAAGATGACCACAAAGCGATGGGGGCAATGGTGACAAAGGGGAAGGTGACAATGAAGAGATTGAGGCAAATATGACAATGAAGAGATCGAAGTGATGGTAACATCAACAAAGATGATGATGAAGAAATGGGAACAAATGTGTCAATGAAGAGATGGGAGTGATGGCGATAATGATGAAGGCGACCACGATGCGATGGGAGCAATAGAGACGATGATGAAGGTGACAATGAAGAGATTGGGGAAAATGTGACAATGAAGAGATCAAAGTGATGGCAACAATGACGAAGAGATCGAAGTGATGATGACAAAGGTGAAGGTGACAATGAAGAGATTGAGGCAAATATGACAATGAAGAGATCGAAGTGATGGCAACATCAACAAAGATGATGATGAAGAAATGGGAACAAATGTGTCAATGAAGAGATGGGAGTGATGGCGATAATGATGAAGGCGACCACGATGCGATGGGAGCAATAGAGACGATGATGAAGGTGACAATGAAGAGATTGGGGCAAATGTGACAATGAAGAGATCAAAGTGATGGGAACAATGACGAAGAGATCGAAGTGATGATGACAACAGTGAAGATGACGATGAAGAGATGGGAGCAAATGTGACAATGAAGAGATCGAAGTGATAGTGACAACGATGAAGATGACGATGAAGTGATGGGAGCAGAGAGGATAATGAAGAGATCAAAGTGATGATGACAATGATGAAATGGGAATGATGGCGACAACAATAAAGGTGACAATGAAGGGATAGGAGCAATGGCGGCCATGAAGGGATGGGAGCAATGCAAGATGGGAGCGATGGTGACTATGATGAATATGACAATGAAGAGATGGGAGCAAAGGTGACAATAAAGAGACTAAAGTAATGGCAATAATAATGAAGCTGGTAGTGAAGAGATTGAAGTGATGGCGATAACAATGATGATGATGATGAAGAAATGGGAGCAAAGGTGTCAATGGAGAGACTGAAGTAATGGCAACAACAATGAAGCTGGCAGTGAAGAGATCGAAGTGATGGCGACATCGACAAAGTTGACGATGAAAAAATGGGAGCAAAGGTGACAATGAAGAAATCGAAATGATGGTGACATCGACAAAGATGACGATGAAGAAATGGGAGGAAATGTGTCAATGAAGTGATCGAAGTGATGGCGACAATGATGAAGATGACCACAAAGCGGTGGGAGCAATGGTGACAACGGTGAAGGTGACAATGAAGAGATTGAGGCAAATGTGACAATGAAGAGATCGAAGTGATGGCGACAACGATGAAGATGACCACAAAGCGATGGGGGCAATGGTGACAATGGTGAAGGTGACAATGAAGAGATTGAGGCAAATGTGACAATGAAGAGATCGAAGTGATGGTGACAACGATGAAGATGACCACAAAGCGATGGGAGCAATGGTGAGAATGGTGAAGGTGACAATGAAGAGATTGAGGCAAATGTGACAATGAAGAGATCGAAGTGATGGCGACAACGATGAAGATGACCACAAAGCGATGGGGGAAATGGTGACAATGGTGAAGGTGACAATGAAGAGATTGAGGCAAATATGACAATGAAGAGATCGAAGTGATGGCGACAACGATGAAGATGACCACAAAGCGATGGGGGAAATGGTGACAATGGTGAAGGTGACAATGAAGAGATTGAGGCAAATGTGACAATAAAGAGATCGAAGTGATGGCGACAACGATGAAGATGACCACAAAGCGATGGGGGCAATGGTGACAACGGTGAAGGTGACAATGAAGAGATTGAGGCAAATATGACAATGAAGAGATCGAAGTGATGGCAACATCAACAAAGATGATGATGAAGAAATGGGAACAAATGTGTCAATGAAGAGATGGGAGTGATGGCGATAATGATGAAGGCGACCACGATGCGATGGGAGCAATAGAGACGATGATGAAGGTGACAATGAAGAGATTGGGGCAAATGTGACAATGAAGAGATCAAAGTGATGGCAACAATGATGAAGAGATTGAAGTGATGATGACAACAGTGAAGATGACGATGAAGAGATGGGAGCAAATGTGACAATGAAGAGATCGAAGTGATAGTGACAACGATGAAGATGACGATGAAGTGATGGGAGCAGAGAGGATAATGAAGAGATCAAAGTGATGATGACAATGATGAAATGGGAATGATTGCGACAACAATAAAGGTGACAAAGAAGGGATAGGAGCAATGGCGGCCATGAAGGGATGGGAGCAATGCAAGATGGGAGCGATGGTGACTACGATGAATATGACAATGAAGAGATGTTAGCAAAGGTGGCAATGAAGAGACTAAAGTAATGGCAATAATAATGAAGCTGGTAGTGAAGAGATTGAAGTGATGGCGATAACAATGAAGATGATGATGAAGAAATGGGAGCAAAGGTGTCAATGGAGAGACTGAAGTAATGGCAACAACAATGAAGCTGGCAGTGAAGAGATCGAAGTGATGGCAACATCGACAAAGTTGACGATGAAAAAATGGGAGCAAAGGTGGCAATGAAGAAATCAAAATGATGGTGACATCGACAAAGATGACGATGAAGAAATGGGAGGAAAGGTGTCAATGAAGTGATCGAAGTGATGGCGACAATGATGAAGATGACCACAAAGCGATGGGAGCAATGGTGACAACGGAGAAGGTGACAATGAAGAGATTGAGGCAAATGTGACAATGAAGAGATCGAAGTGATGGCGACAACGATGAAGATGACCACAAAGCGATGGGGGCAATGGTGACAATGGTGAAGGTGACAATGAAGAGATTGAGGCAAATGTGACAATGAAGAGATGAAGTGATGGCAACAATGACAAAGAGATCGAAGTGATGATGACAACAGTGAAGATGATGATGAAGAGATTGGAGCAAATGTGACAATGAAGAGGTTGAAGTGATAGTGACAACGATAAAGATGATGATGAACAGATGGGAGCAAAGGTGACAACGATGAAATGGGATTGATGGAGACTATGAAGAGATGGAAGTGATGGAGAAAATGGTGAAATGGGTATGATGGCGACAACAATAAAGGTGACAACAAAGGGATGGGATTCTTGGCAGCCACGAAGGGATGGGAGCAATGCAAAATGGGAGCGATGGCGGCTACAATGAATATGACAATGAAGAGATGGGAGCAAAGGTGATAATAAAGAGATTTAAGTAGTGGCAACAACAATGAAGATGATGATGAAGAGATGGGAGCAAACATGATGATGAAGAGATTGGAGCAAACAGGACGATGAAGAGATGGGAGCAATGGTGACAATGATGATGGCGATAATGAAGAGATAGGAGTGATGGTGAAAACAATGAAGGTGTCAATGAAGAGATGGGGATGAAGGTGACAATGATAATGCTGAAAATGATGAGATGGGAGCAATGGCGAAAGCAATGAAGGCGACAATGGAGAGATGGAGATGAAGGCGACATTGACGATGGCGACAATCAAGAGATGAGAGTGATGGCGACATGGTAAAGGCGACATCGATAAAGGCAACAATGAAGAGATGGGAGCAATGGCTACAATAATGATGGCGACAATGAAGAGATTGGGATGAAGATGACAATGAAGAGAGGGAGCGATGGTGAAAAGGTGGGAAAGATGCTGAGTTATATAATGAAGATATGCTGTAAGTAATTGTCAGGAGAGACCAGTAATGGTGATGTGATTGGATGAATGTGAACATTTACAATAATGCAATGAGAGTTGGGTTGATGCAATGAGATGCAACAGAAAAGATGATGCCAAACAAGATATGGAAATGATGATGATGAGATGTGATTGATGGGTTATGATCTTCATGCACATGACATTGATGATGTGCAAGAAACATTGAAGTGGTCGAGTGATGGGCGTTGTTTGTGACATGACGATGTCCACATGCAGCAAAATCAGTAAAAGTGCTGAAACACAAGTGATGATGATGTAAGTGGCGATGATGTTGTGCAAATAATGGCACTAAGGTCTCGATAATGGTGCTGTAGGTAAGGATGATAATGATTATTAAAGATGGGGATGGGATGGGAGTGACCGTGATCACTTGGTTCGGCTGGGAGTCGGAGGAGGAGCTTGGAGAGAGTCGGGCTGTGAATCAGAGGAGGAGGAGCTTGCTGAAAGTGAGTCAGAGGAGGAGGAGCTTGCTGAAAGTGAGTCAGAGGAGGAGGAGTTTGCTGAAAGTGAGTCAGAGGAGGAGGAGCTTGCTGAAAGTGAGTCAGAGGAGGAGGAGCTTGCTGAAAGTGAGTCAGAGGAGGAGGAGCTGGTTGAAAGTGAGTCAGAGGAGGAGGAGCTTGCTGAAAGTCAGTCAGAGGAGGAGGAGCAGGCTGATAGTGAGTCCGAGGAGGAGGAGCTTGCTGAAAGTGAGTCCGAGGAGGAGGAGCTTGCTGAGAGTCAGAGGAGGAGGAGCTTGCTGAAAGTGAGTCAGAGGAGGAGGAGTTTGCTGAAAGTGAGTCAGAGGAGGAGGAGCTTGCTGAAAGTGAGTCAGAGGAGGAGGAGCTTGCTGAAAGTGAGTCAGAGGAGGAGGAGCTTGCTGAAAGTGAGTCAGAGGAGGAGGAGCTTGCTGAGAGTCAGAGGAGGAGGAGCTTGCTGAAAGTGAGTCAGAGGAGGAGGAGCTTGCTGAAAGTGAGTCAGAGGAGGAGGAGCTTGCTGAAAGTGAGTCAGAGGAGGAGGAGCTTGGTGAAAGTGAGTCAGAGGAGGAGGAGCTTGCTGAAAATGAGTCAGAGGAGGAGGAGCTTGCTGAAAGTGAGTCAGAGGAGGAGGAGCTTGGTGAAAGTGAGTCAGAGGAGGAGGAGCTTGCTCAAAGTGAGTCAGAGGAGGAGGAGCTTGCTGAAAGTGACAGGGTTAATTGGTCAAGGGGCCAATAAAAGGAGTGAAAGGGAGGGAGCGGCCAGTGAGGAGTGAAGGAGGCTTCAGTGAAAGCAGGCAAGGAGAAAAGGTAAGCTGAGTTATTTGCCTTCGTATTCAGAGTCATGCCAATAGGGTTCGTGCTCTGTACTTGGTGTCAGATGTGGGAACAATGGGTGGCCTCCACCCTCCCAAATGGCCACATCTGCACCAGGTGTACCGAGATGCAGTTACTAAGGGAGCGAATTAGGGATATGGAGTTGCAGATTGATGACCTGCAGCTTGTAAGGGAGAGTGAGGAGTTAATCGACTCAACTTTCAGGGTGATAAATACTCCAGAACCCGTGTCAGGTAAGTGGGAAACTGTCAGGGGGGGGGAAAGAAAAAAGTGAGAAAAATGGAGAGCACACCAGTGACTATCGCACTCAGCAACAGTTATGTTGTGTTGGATTCTATTGAGGGAGATGACCGGACAGAAGATGGCCACGGGCACCCGGTCAATGGCAATGAGCCTGGCAGAGTGGTGCAAAAGAAAAAGAAAAGGAGAAATGCAGTAGTTATTGGGGACTCCATTGTCAGGGGTACAGACAGGAGGTTCTGTGAGCCAGATAAGTATACCCGCATGGTGTGCTGCCTCCCTGGTGCAAGGGTACGAGATATCACAAATCGGGTCCATAATATTCTGAGAGGAGAGGGAGAGCAGCCTGATGTCTTGGTACATGTGGGTACAAATGACATTGACAAGAAAAGGGAGGAGGTAATGAAAAGGAATTACAGTGAGCTGGGATGAAAGCTGAAAGACAGGAACGCTAGGGTGGTGATCTCGGGATTACTACCTGTTCCAAATGCAAGTGATGAAAAGAGTTTAAGGATAAGGAAAATGAACGTGTGGCTGAGGTGCTGGTGTACAAGGCAAGGATTTGGCTTCTTGGATCATTGGGATCTCTTTTGGGGAAGGCATGATATTTACAAGAGGGGCAGGTTGCACCTAAATCCAAAAGGTGTCAACATTTTGGCAAGTATGTTTGGTACAGCAGTGGGGGAAGGTTTAAACTAATTTGGCAGGGGTATGGGAAGCAGAGTGATAGGGAATAGGGTAGGGAAGATAAAGTAATGGCCAGGAAAAGTAAAATAGGAAAAGTAATGTTGGGAGGAGAAAGTAAAAAATCAGATGGTGCAGTGAGTTTTCGGGTCAATGATAGTCTTATGAAAATTACAAAGAAAAATAGTGGGCAGAAAAATCAAAAGAAAAGGTTACAGAAGTCACTAGATATTAAAAGGACAAAGAGCATAAGGGCACTTTATCTGAATGCCCGCAGTATTAGAAATAAGGTTAGTGAACTTGAGGCGCAAATCGGTACCCATGCCTATGATTTTGTAGCCATCACGGAAATATGGCTACACAGTGACCCTAAATGGGAATTAAACTTTCAAGGGTATCAGGTGGTGCAAATAGATAGACAGGATGGTAAGGGAGGTGGAGTTGCACTCTTAATCAGAGATGAGCTCCAGGCAGTAGTGAGGGATGATATAAGATCTAAAGAGCATAATGTTGAGTCCATTTGGGTGGAGATAAAGAATAACAAAGGGAAAAAATTATTGGTGGGTATTATCTATCGCCCACCAAATAACAATAGTTTAATGGCACAGGAAATAAATAGAGAGATAAGTGAGGCATCTAATAATGATACGGCAGTAGTCATGGGGGACTAACTTCCACATAGATTGGGAAAATCAAGTTGGTTGTGGGAGTCTAGAAGAGGACTTCATAGAATGCATCCGCGATAGCTTTCTTGAGCAGCATGTTAAGGAACCCACAAGAGAAAATTCTCTCCTGGATCTAGTGTTGTGCAATGAGATAGGTAGAGTAAATGATGTAATAGTCAGACACCATCTGGGAAATAACGATCATAGTATGATTGAATATCTCATTCAGATGGAAGGGGAAATAGTTAGATCTAAAACTAATATATTATGCTTAAACAGGGGTGACTACCATAGGATGAGGGAGGAATTAGGCAGAGTGGATTGGGAGCACAGGCTAATTGATGAAACAGTTGAGGAACAGAGGAAGATTTTCAAAGAAATATTTTGTAATGCTCAACAAAAATATATTCCGGTCAGGAAAAAGGGCAGCAAGAGAGGGAAAAATCAACCATGGTTATCAAAGGAAATAAAGGAGAGTATAAAATTGAAGGTGCAGGTGTACAAAGCTGCAAAGAGCAGTGGGAAACTGGAAGATTGGGAAAACTTTAAGAGACAACAAGGGGTTACAAAGCGGGTAATAAGAAATGGGAAAAAGGATTTTGAAAGTAAATTGGCACAAAATATAAAAACAGAAAGCAAAAAATTTTATAAATATATAAAATGGAAGAGGGTGGCCAGAGTTAACATAGGACCCTTGGAGGATGAGAAAGGAAAACTGGTAGCAAAAAATGAGGAAATGGCCGAGGCATTAAACAAATATTTTGTGTCAGTGTTCACGGTGGAAGACACGTTCAGCATGCCCAAGTGTGGAGTTAAGGATGTGAATGTTGGGGAGGGCCTTGATAAAATAGTTGTCACAAAGGAAGTAGTGATGGAGAAACTAATGGGACGAAAGCCAGACAAATCACCTGGTCCAGATGATATGCATCCAAGGGTTCTGAAGGAAATGGTAGAAGTTATAGTTGATGCATTGGTGGTCATATACCAAAATTCCTTGGATTCTGGGCAGATCCCAGCAGACTGGAAGACAGCAAATGTCACGCCACTTTTTAAGAAGGGATGTAGGCAGAAGACTGGAAATTATCAGCCAATTAGCTTGACGTCTGTAGTTGGAAAAATGCTTGAAGCCGTCATTAAAGATGAAATAGTGAAACTTTTGGAATGTAAGGGTTCAATCAGGCAGATGCAGCATGGTTTTAGAAAGGGAAGATCTTGTTTGACAAACTTGTTAGGATTCTTTGAGGATATAAATTATCGGCCAATTAGCTTGACGTCTGTAGTTGGAAAAATGCTTGAAGCCGTCATTAAAGATGAAATAATGAAACTTTTGGAACGTAAAGGTTCAATCAGGCAGACGTAGCATGGTTTTAGAAAGGGAAGATCTTGTTTGACAAACTTGTTAGGATTCTTTGAGGATATAAAGGGTGCGGTGGATAGAGGGGAACAGGTTGATGTTGTATATTTGGATTTCCGGAAAGCGTTTGATAAGGTGCCGCACAAGAGACTTATCTGTAAGTTACAGGAAAGTGGAGTCCGGGGAAGTATATTGGCCTGGATTGAAAATTGGTTGTCTGACAGGAGGCAGAGAGTTGGGATAAATGGGAGTTTTTCAGGTTGGCAGAGAGTGGTAAGTGGGGTACCGCAGGGGTCAGTGTTAGGCCCACAACTGTTCATCATTTACATTGATGACTTGGAGGAGAGGACAAAATGTGGTGTAGCCAAGTTTGCGGATGACACCAAATTGAGTGGAAGAGCAAATTGTAATGAGGATGTGGAGAGTCTGCAGAGGGATATAGTTAAGCTGGATGAGTGGGCAAAGGTCTGGCAGATGGAGTACAATGTTAGTAAGTGTGAGGTTATCCACTTTGGCAAGAAAAATAAAAGAGCTGAATATTATTTAAAGGGTGAAAAACTACAGCATGCTGTAGTGCAGAGGGACTTGGGAGTGCTTGTGCATGAATCGCAAAAAGTTAGGTTGCAGGTGCAGCAGGTCATTAAGAAGGCAAATAGAATGTTGGCCTTCATCACTAGAGGAATTGAATTCAGGAGTAGGGAGGTAATGTTGCAACTGTATAAAGTATTGGTGAGACCGCACCTGGAGTACTGTGTCCAGTTCTGGTCTCCATATTTGAGGAAGGATATACTGGCTTTGGAGACGGTCCAGAGGAGGTTTACTAGGTTGATCCCTGGGATGAAGGGGTTGACTTATGATGAAAGATTAAATCATCTAGGCTTGTTTTCGCTCGAGTTCAGAAGAATGAGAGGAGACCTTATAGAAACAAATAGGATTATGAAGGGTATGGATAGGATAGATGTAGGAAGGTTTTTTGAGCTGGCCAGGGAAACTTAAACGAGAGGACACAGTCTCAAGATTCGGGGGAGTAGATTTAGGACAGATGAAGAAAAATAGTTTTTCCCAGAGAGTAGTGAATGTTTGGAATTCTCTAACCAGGGAAGTGGTTGATGCTACTTCATTAAACATATTTAAAATTCGGTTAGATAAATTTTTACATGATAGAGGAATTAGGGGATATGGGGAGAAGGCAGGTAGGTGGAGTTAGGTCATAAATTAGATCAGCCATGATCGTATTGAATGGCGGAGCAAGCTCGATGGGCCATTTTTGGCCTACTCCTGTTCCTACTTCCTATGTTCCTATGTGATGTGTAGAAGAAGATGAAGACAATGAAGTGGAAGGGATGATGAAACTGTATGTAATGATTAATGACGTGGTTCTGATGTGCTGAGGAGATGGTGATGGAATGGAATAGGAGTAATAATAAATATGAGATAGGGTTGATGGCAAGTGAGTTCTCAGGACAATGGTTGTGATGGGCATGACGACCATGCAATGGGCGTGATGGAAATAATGATGTGATGGAACGTTGTTTCTGATGAGATTGTGCACCCTACTGATGTTCGTCAGTTTTGAACTCCTTTTTAGAGGAACGATATATTTAAAAGTGCAATAAAGATTCTCTGGGCTGATTGCTCTGTGGCAATTATTACCAAAGGAGGCGACATCTATATTGCTAAGAAGTTAAAGCAATGAGAGTTGATGCATATTCTTTCAGGGAACTTGTTGGAAAGTAACTGAGAGTGCCATTTAAGAACTTGGTCACTGACTGAGGTAAACTAAAAATCTTGGTGGGGCGGGGGGGAGTGAATGGTCATTTATTTTTAAATATTTAATTAGTGAACATTTTCAAGGCACAAATCAATAGGGAGATCAACAGTGGGGGGGGGGCGGAGGGAGAAGGTTGAGGATGAAGACTGAGCTAAGGAGCATAAAGTTACTAAATAGAAGAGGGGCTTGAAGAGCCAACTTGCCTAAACACTGCTGCTTTCTCTCACATTGTGCTGATTGAAGAGGAATAATGATCATAGTGAGATGGGCAAGAGGGGAACGATGAGATGCTGGTGAGATTGTAGTTAGTGATGGTAGTAAGATCATTATGGGGAGCAGGTAGTGGTGAACCTATTAAAATGGAAATCTAACAAAAATGATGGTGAGATGCTATTGATGTTCATAATAAAAGTAAAAATGCCAGAGTTGAAGGCAGCGATGGGAATGACTGAGATGCAGATCGAAGCAACACCTGGGATGGAGAGGTCCACACAGAATAGGATGAGAGTAAAGGACTGCCCAGTAATAAAGATGAAGCATTCATCAGCTGTGTAATTCAATGAATACACACACATGTACAGATGGAAGCAAGCACTTGAACAGTAAGGTAGCAGTCTAAATATTTTAGCAAAACATTGTTCACTTTTGCAATTCCTTACTAGTGAACTTTGCAATCTAATATTTGTGAAAAATATTCCAGTCACAAATTTGAATGCAGATGATGGGAACATTTAAATGATGCCTGAAAGCTGTAAAGTGCCTTGAGTAATTAAATCCAGAAAACAAACATGTTAGAATTACAATTATTTATCTATTATTGCAACTGCATCTCACCACTGCAGCTCCTCCAGATATTATCCTTGCCTAAATTAAGCTGGTGAAATAAAACTCCCAGTTCTTATAGATAGAAACAGGAGTCCTTTAAACTTGCTCCACCATGTAATCCTTTTATTGACAAGATAATCCAATTCATCTTTTCCATCCCCTTTAATCTTTGATCTTTTTCAGTTCAAGTTAAGTCACATTTCTCTCCAAGACAGTGAAAGGTCCTGCCTTTCCTGGCTGTTCTTTTCAAAGGACAAGGAATAGATCTCATAAAAACAGCATACTTTGGTACCTACTATATCACCTGCTTAAAAAAAATGCTGTGATGCCTCCCATAACCTGAACTTAAAGTTATTCCATCTTCTGCAGTTGCTCCACACCTCCTCATAGTACAGGGATATAATGGGGGGGTGGGGGGAAGGATGGAGGTTCAACAATAAATCTTTCCATTGTTACTACAGATATATCACACAATTGGTGTAGCAGTTAGCACAGCACTCGAGATCAGGACTGTGGTTCCAATCCCATGCTGTCTCGAAGGAGTTGTTACATTCTCCCCATGTCGGCATGGGTTTTCCCCGTGCACTCTTGTTTCTGCCCACCAGTTGAAACATACCACGGGTGCAAGTTAATTGGGTGGCACAGACTCGTGGGCCGAAATGGCCTGTTACCATGCTGCATGTCTAAATAAAATTTTAAAAATTAGCACGATCCACTATTCTGGTACCCACGGCACCATACAAAACTCTACTAATTAATGGTGGGGAGGGTCTTTGCTCTAAAGAACTTGTTCCTCCAAGCATATTCAAGGCCTTAAGATGTTGTTGGTCTCCTGTCCCATTATTCAGCTCTTCAGCCATGTCCCTCAGAGAGGTTCTCCTTTATTCTGGCATGGCAGCAGCACGTATGCCCATTATTGTGTAGCTTGATATTATTCTTAATACTTTAATTTAGCACTTTAAATCACTATTGGTTATTCACTTAGTGTATATACTCATGTAATCATCAAATTTTGGGGGACAATATTTTGGATCAAATTTGGGTGAGGGGGTGGTGTTGACTTTTACACAGGTCATGTACAGATGGTAGTGTTGGCTGACTGTGATTGGCTGAGAGTAGCCACACCTACTGGCATGTCTTAAAGGATTGCTCCTAGCCAGACCAGGTCATTCTGGACTGGTAAGTGACCTGCGCCATTCAATGTGTTGGGAGTTTAGATGGGTGAGACCAGGTGGTAAGTCTGCATTCGGGGTGTCTGAGGCTCGGATGGACAGGGGCCTTAGAGAGAGTCTGCGGCTGGGGGATCAGGAGCTTAGATGGGTGGGCGAAAGGGAGAGGGTCCACAGTTGGGGCGCCAGGACCTCCACTGGGCAGGTCACCGGAGTGACAATCTGCTGTCGGGGCATCGGAAGCTCAGATGGGTGGGCAGTTGGGGTGTTGGGAGCTCAGATGGGCAAGCGGTCAGGGCATTGGGAGCACAGATGGGTGGGCAATGGGGCAAAAAAAAGGTGGGGGGGTCAACTTTTACATGGTATTGAAGATTACATGAGTATATACAATACTTTATTTTGTCTATCTTCTAAGAAACAGAAGCAGGACTCGTATCAGAAAGTGAAGTTCACCTAAAAGTTGTACTGAGAGACTAAAACAATGACCTTGGAGATATGTTTGGTCAAGATAGTTTTCCCGTAGAGTTCCGTCATCTCCATTTCAACCTCCAAAGTCGCAGGACCTTGAATAGGACGCACCAGCACCAGCTCTCCTGTCTGCCTATCTGACCGCTGGATGGAGAAGTGGTTCTGCCCAGCTCCTCCTACGATGCTGAAGCGCATGGTGTCACCTGTGAAGCGGCTGCTTGTCATCCGGAACAGAGTCCTGGGGGTTCGTAGGTTCGAGGTCATGGTGAGATAATGGAAGGTAATAGAGTATGCAGCTTTTGCACACAACTTGCTGTTCATCGGACATGGGTTTCTCTCACATTTACTGGGATTAAAAGAGAAAAGAGCAAGATTTAGGTTCAAAGAGAATGTATTGAATGTGCATTTTTTACCCTATGAAATAGGACTGGACAAAAGGGTTATGGCAACAAACTCCAGGTTTGGGAGGAGAAATGGGACTAAAGTTAGAACTAGGCTGTGCACTGTTCACTCGAATGAACGTAAGATCAACCTACTTAGCAATAGAATTCGGCCTAATCCACCATTTGAATCATAGCTGATGTATTTATTTTTCAACTCCATTCCCCTGCCTTCACTCACTACCTTTAACTCTCTTTCTAGTTAAGAACCCTATCAATCTCTGCTTTAAATGAAGCCAGTGACGTCCTACATTCTATGGCAACAAATTCAATAGATTCACCATGCTCTGGATAAAAATAATTCTCCTCTTTTCTGTTCTCAAAGGAGGTCCTTGTGATAATACAGATTCTATCACCAATGTGTATATGTACATATGTACAGATGGTAGTGTTGGCTGACTGTGATTGGCTGAGAGTGTAGCCACACCTACTGGCATGTCTTAAAGGATTGCTCCTAGCCAGAACAGGTCATTCTGGACTGGTCAACCTTCTTGTGATATGCTCTGGCCTTCTAGTTAATAAAATTGTAATGCACTTCAAAATAACCAAAGACTTGTTGATCCAAACCAAGGCTTTTATCGACTGCACTTGACCTAAAATTTCGACAAATGTGTCTTCCGGACCATTCGGCTTGCAATTCTGGGCTGTGTGGTGGAGAACGGGGTTATCATGCCAGACCCTGACCACATGCGTCCCCTCATGGACTTGCGCCCCCCCCACCCCCCCCCCCAACTCAAACGCTGCCTGGGTTTTTTCTCTTACTAAGCCCAATGGGTTCCACACTATGCCGACAAGGCACGGTCACTCATCAAGACCACCTCCTTCCCCCTGTCAACCGAAGCCATAGCGGCCTTCGACTGCATCAAATCGGACATCGCTGCTGCAATGCTGCACGCCATCGACAAGTCTATTCCATTCCAAGTCGAAAGCGATGCATCTGATTTTGCACTGACTGCCACTTTGAACCAGGCTGGCTGGCCAGTAGCCTTCTTCTCCAGAACCCTCCAGGGTCCTGAGAGCTGACACTCCTCTGTCAAGAAGGAGGCCCAGGCCATAGTCGAGGCAGTATATCGTTGAAGACACTACCTCACTGTCAGGTGCTTTATACTGCTGACTGACCAACACGCAGTCTCCTTCATGTTTAGCAATACCCAGCGAGGTCAGATCAAGAATGACAAAATCACCAGGTGGAGAATCGAGCTCTCCACCTTTAATTATGACATACTGTATCAGCCAGGTAAACTCAACGACTCACCAGATGCACTATCCAGGGGGACTTGCACCAACATGCAACTGGACAGGCTACAGAAACTCCACGAGGAGCTCTGTCATCCAGGTGTCACTAGTTCGTGCACTTCGTCAAATCTCGCAACCGGCCCTACATGGTCAAGGAGATTAGCTCCATGACCCGGGCCTGCCCAGTGTGTGCTGAGTGCAAGCCACACTTCTTCGGTCCGGAGAACACCCACATCATCAAAGCCACCTGCCCCTTTGAGCATCTCAGCGTAGACTTCAAGGGGCCCCTATCGTCGACCAACCATAACACCTACATCCTTACGGCCATTGACGAGTACTCCCGCTTCCCGTTCGCTGTGTCCTGCTCGGACATGACTGTCTCCTCAGTTATAGAGGCCCTGCACAGCATCTTCACCATCTTCGGGTACCCCAGTTACACCCACAGTGACAGGGGGTCCTCGTTTATGAGTGCGGAGCTGCGGCAGTACCTTCTGGAACATGGTATTGCTTCAAGCAGGACTACCAGCTATAACCCACGCGGTAATGGGCGTTGAAAGAGAGAATGCAGTTACGCTTGCCCTCTGGTCCAAAGGTCTCCCCACCTCTCGCTGGCAGGATGTGCTCACTAGTGCCCTACACTCCTTCCACTCCCTCCTATGCACCGCGACCAATGCCACCCCCCATGAAAGGATGTTCTCTTTCCCGAGGAAATCTGAGTTGGGTATGACCATACCGGCATGGCTCACGGTTACCAGTCCAGTCCTTTTACGACAGCACGTCCGGTACTCTAAGAAAAACCCCTTGGTTGACTGAGTGACTCTGCTCCATGTGAACCCACATTATGCCTACATTGAGTACCCAGACGAACAGGAGGACACAGTCTCGGTTAGGGACCTAGCCCAAGCCGGATCAGACGCAGCAGTGCCTTTAACCCAACCCCCCCCTATTCCTTCTCCCCCAGGTCATGTGCCTGAACAGAGGGACCAGCAACACCCCACCAGCTCAGGCCAGACTGTCGACAACGGTGTTGGGGAATTGAGTGAAGCAGTGGCCGCACCCTACAGGACTGCCGGCGACACAACTCCGGCGACCCCAATCCCAGCGCCACGGTGGTCACGCCGGATGGTCAAACCTCCTGACTGGTACAGCCCCTAACCTCCATTCACCCTGGGGTTGGTTCTCAAAGAAGGGGTGAATGTGATAGTACAGATACTATCACCAATGTGTATATGTACATATGTACAGATGGTAGTGTAGGATGAGTGTGATGGGCTGAGAGTGTAGCCCCACCTACTGGCAGGTCTTAAAGGATTGCTCCTAGCCAGACCAGGTCATTCTGGACTAGTCGACCTACTTGTGTTATACTCCAGTCTTTTAGATAATAAAAGCCTTGGTTTGGATCAACAAGTCTTTGGTTCTTTCAACGTGCATTACAGTCCTTTTATTCTGAGGTTGTTCCTTCTGGTCCTAGACTCTCCCACTACTGGAAACATCATCTCCTGTCCTCTCTATCCAGCTCTATCATTGAAGTTGAGGCATTTTAGTATTTCTAAAGAGGCTTCAGATTAACAAATAAATATGTTGTTGCTGGAAAAATCAAGCAATAGGTTGAGGCAAAACAGTTGGTGGCTGGCACAGTTAGTGCAGTGGTTATCACAATGCTATTCCTGTCCCAGCGACCCGGGTTAGAATTCAGCACTGTCCTGTAAGGAGTTGGTGCGTTCTCCCCGTGTTTGAGTGGGTTTCCTCCAAGTTCGTAGTTAGTTGGTCATGTGAATGTATTTGGTTGGCGTGGGATCATGGGCCAGCAGAACATGCTATATCTCAGGGCAAACATTTATCACGTGGTGACCATTTAAATGTATAAATAATTGAAGCCATTTCTTTCAGTCACAACCTTTTATACTTGTGTTCAGTTTTCACATAGAGTAAATAAAAGTGGAGCGATCCTGATCATGATGTCTTTCAGAATATAGTGCTATATTTGTAGAAGTTCTCGTTAGAAAGATGCTGAAGCATTCACACGATGACCGGCCACTTGGTTCAGCTCAGTCTCTCTAGTGTAGCATCCCATAATGCCTCAGGTTATTCTCGGGATTTCTCCTTCACACCTCACTCAGGGATTGCTCTTTTGACACTCTTCATGTGTTGAATACTCTTTTGACACTCTTCATGTGTTGAATACTCTTTTGACACTCTTCATGTGTTGAATACTCTTTTGACACTCTTCATGTGTTGAATACTCTTTTGACACTCTTCTTGGGTTGAATGCTGTTTTGACACTCTTCATGGGTTGAATACTCTTTTCATGTGTTGAATGCTCTTTTGACACTCTTCATGGGTTGAATGTTTTTTTGAGGCACATTTTGACCTTGGATGTCTGTACCAAATACATGATGGCAGTTCTTTTACATTTATCCAACTTTGATATCAATAACCTTGCATCATAAAAACTTGGAATATGGATTCAACATCATTGGTTTCCCATCTGGTCACACTCCTCTCCCTCCTCCCATCAGGGCTCAAGAACATGAAAGGCTTAAAGACTATTACTTTCCTGTAGCCATCAGGCTCCTGAACGACACGCACAACCTGCTTTGTATTAAATGATCTTCCTTTTCATTATAACTCTCTGCTCTATAATTGTGCTGCTGTTCTTCGACTTCATATGGATATACTGTATCTCTGTATACCTGGTGGATAATTTCAGAACCCTTTTCACTGAACTTGGCTAAAACATGACAAATAAGCTTGGGCCTGATCGTTCGAGTCTTTTACAGGCCGTCACACCTCAGTTTCCAGTTGGAAGTTGATGCATTTGTGGCCAAGTCCCTCGGTAAGTGCCAGCCTTTTGATTGTCCACCCACTGGGTACCCGTTCTCTGACTAGTTCCTAACTGAGTCTTTATATATGAAAGCGCATCAGCACAGCCTCTAATCCAGCAGTCCAAGGTCCATTGTAGAATTTTGTCAAGTGACTGGGACCATGTAGGGAGGGAGAAGGAACAGGGCTCTCCAGCTCAGTGAAGAACTCAGTGGGGGAGGAGTTTATGGAAATGTGGGTGGGCAAGTGCTGGGGGAGGTGGGAAGTTTTGCAGACTAAAATGAGTAAGATATCCTCATGTTATAGTTTTAGAGTAATTTTGTCAGATAGAATTTTGCAGAAAACTCGCATCCAGTTTCAACAGGAGTAGGTAACTTTAAAAATACTCGGGTGGTTTAAGTATTTAATAGGCTGACATTGATGTGGTTTCTCTGACTATGGTAAATAATGAGTGATTGCTATTATGTGTCAGCATTTATAAACCACTTCATCAAGTGGAGGTTTTTGTTCACATTCCCAGAGAAGGACTGATATATGTCCTATCTTGTGAGTTTAAGTTTCTACTTTAATAATCTGTATGAAATTGATTTATCCCCATCATGCCCTCTGGATAGAAACCTAAAATAATTCTTGATAGCTAAGTCTCTATTTTGGATTCTAATAAATTCTTTGTACTAATTTAGAAAATAATATAAAATGACAAGATTGCACATTGCTGAACTGAGTTATTTTATCATTATAAATAACAAATGTATAAAGTAAAATAAGGTGAAATTCCAGTGAAAATTAGCCTTGAAAGCAATTTTATGTGGATTTACAATTCTTTGTTCAGAAAGTTTGTGTTGTGTGTTGATTCATTCACCATTGTTGGGGAAATTATTAGTTGAGTTAGTTAAATGTCAAATATTGGAATACTATGTGGAAGACAGAACACCATCAGATAATAAACACTGGCTGAGACAATATTTCCACCATCATTGTCCTTAACTTTAATACTACATCTTGGCTGAATTCTCCTGTTTCTTATATTGTGTTGTGGACTATTTCCACATATCTGTCCAATGCTGCAAATTATTACAGTAAATCATTGCAAAACCTGCACAGCACAATTCAACATTCCTTTCTAAATGGAAGTCCAGAAAAGTTAGTGAAATTGCACTTAAGATTTACTGGGTATAACAGAAATGGCTTAAAATAACTATTTGATTTTCTCTTCACATCTATTCAGACAGTTAAGAATCCAAGCGCATTTTTAAAAATCCAAGGGGAGTGGACCACACCTAAGCAACCATTCAAATAAGATTGGGAAGGGTTAGGCTGACATGGAGTAGGTTTCCATTGGTCGGCACGACATCGTGGGCTGAAGGGCCTGTTCTGTGCCATGATGGCTTCTTTACCCTAGTGCCATCTTCCTAAACAATCCAAGATCTCTGACATCCCTACGATAATTGCCTTTTGCTTTCCATGGATGCTACATGACATACTGAATACCTCAAATGTATTGATCACTTGTTTTTTTCTGTTGCATTTAATTTGATTTTGATTGAATTTAATGTTATTGTGAAGTTAGCAACTCTACGTCCTCAGGAGTATGCAAGGGTTCAGTATGACATCAGAACCATTCATAAACATCTACAGCTGTGTAGTGGAAAGGGTGCTGACTGGCTGCATCATAGTGTGGTATGGAAGTACACAAACCTCTCAGCAGAAAGCTCTGCAAAAGGTAGTGGACACTGCCCAGTATTTCACAGGCAAAATTCTCCCCACCACTGAGAGAATCAGTGCTGCTGTTGGAGAGCAACAGAAATCATCAAGGATCCACACCAACCAGGACATGCTGCATTCTCACTGCTGCCATCAGGCAAAAGTTGATTGTGCAAGAAGACTCATACCACCAGGTTCAGGAATAGTTGCAATCCCTCTACCTTCAGACACCTAAACAACAGTCTCAATTAGAGACTCGTTCAAGGACCAACTTTGTACATTGTTTATTACTGATTTTTTTTCTTCTGTTTTTGCAGTTTGTTTACATTTCTTTCTTTATTAATATTTCTCCCCTTTTTGACTACATATCCTTACCTTGAGTACAGTTTACACTGTGACTAAGTAGAAATGCTGCCAGGCTCACAGGAAAATGAATCTCAGGATTGTATGTGATGTCATGCATGTTCACTGATGAATTTGAACATTGAATGCGAAGATTCATCATAGTAACGGGTCCTTTCAGCCAACAGGCCCATGCCACCCAAATGACCAATTAACCAAACAATCGAGTGCGTTTTGGAAGGGTAGGAGGAAACCCACGCAGACATAGGGAGAACGTACAAACTCCTCACACATAGACAGGATTTAAACCTGGGTCACTGGTGTTCCAACCGCGTTGTGCTAACTGTGAGCCCTCACCATCCCACACTCAAGTAGCTGCCATAGTACTCTGGATAGAAAACTCCACACTCTCATCTCATTCCATTATTTTTTGAGGCTGTCAGCCTGATTCTTGAAATGTTAACCAGAGGAAACAATTCCTTCAAATACTCTTTCATGACCCTTGGAATTTTGTATGTTTCATTTTTGCTCTTGTAAGCTTTGGAGAGGTACAGGCCAGTTACTGGGTACCATCCCAGGAATTAATTTCCTGAATCTTTGCTGCACACCTCATTCCCAACTAGATCCTTCCTTTCTTGCCAGGCCTATATACTGTATTTTAGGTGCTATCTCACCAGTTCTCTATAATCGTGGTGGTCCTGCTTATCCCCCCTTTGGCACTCCCACACTCTATTTTTCTCATCACGAATCAAGGGAATTTAACATCTGTGGATCAAAGGCATAAATATGGGCAACATTTCTAAACTATTTACTGAAAAGCAGTGAAGCATGGCTTGTGTTACCTCACT